>NC_056739.1:624753828-624756328 GCF_019279795.1 Protopterus annectens
TAATGTAGAACATACATCAAGAAGCATGTTATTCAAACAGAGTGAAAGACAGGGTATAAAAAATGGAATGCTTCGCTAGACATGAAAAGGAGAAAAACGAAGAAGGCATAGAAGTAGGAGTTCTCGGGTTTTGGACTTTGCTGGTTCTGGCTGCTGTTGCTGGTATGTCCTGCTGCATGTTTTCTATGCCTTCTTCGTTTTTCTCCTTTTCAGAACGCAAATCTTTAAGAATGAGATAACAGATGGCCAAAGAATCGCAATCACTGTTACTACTACAATGCAACAGAGAAGTGAACACATTCTAGCTGGCCATTTATTTTTCTTAGCATAAGACTTTTGAGGCAGCGACACACCTGATAGGTATGTAACAGAGCTGCGTGTAGCAATGCTCCCATCTTCACTAGGCTGTTCCCCGAGCTCATCTACTTCCATCAAATCGTTGTCAGACGTCCTAAAACCATGACCAGTTTTACAGGTCTCTGAATAAGACTGGGCAACCTGCCGGGAGTTTAAACGTCTAGCACTACGGGACATCATGAAATATATTAGTTTCAATAACGGTACTGCTTACTTCACCAAAACAGAGAAAACAAATAGTAAGTATACTTAAATAAGGCTAGGGAACAACAGATACCAACGACGTATACTAAAATAATAATTGTAGTTTAAAATGAGTACCGATTGCAAATAAAAGTTTTTAACATAGTGTCCCTGTTTATAACCCCCACTACCTTCCAAAATACTTTCCCTCCTTCCGAAATTCTCAAGTTAACTCTACTGCTCTCCCACCCTTCCCTCAACGGCACACAATCCGTACTAGAGCACATCCAATCACCATTGCAAATCGCCTAGCTCACTTACTAGCTAGGGGTGTACTTAAAAAGCAAACCAACATTGTACACAGCAGGGAGCAAAATAAGCTTGTGTGAAAAATACACTAACCAGATACTCTGACAGTGGGCACAGTTCTTCATAACTGCGATGGCTCAAAACAAGTTACAGCAAGCAAGAACACACAGATGCACTCCTACACATACACACACACAAACAGAACGACTAATTTAGTTTATACAAATACATACCCGCACACACTTTCTCTCGCATACAGAAACAAACGGCTTAACTTACACATAAACTCACACTTCCACTTACCTTGTTTTGAATCTGAACAGCCACACGCGCACGCATGATGACCTTAACCCCTCTCTTCACTGACGCATAAGCGTGATGGCGGCAATTTTTTTTTTTAACTTGTTGAAGGCAACCTGATGCAAAGTGGGAGGGCGCTTTCCCCTTCCCCCTGTGGTTTTGTTATTTTGCGATCTTCTCTGCGCCCTGTCTCTGAGTGAAGGCCGAAGAATAAAAATGCCAAAAGTACATTGTTAAAATAAATAAATAAATTCAGAAAATTCCGCCCTTTACAAGGCCAGTTGTAAGGCTCCCTAGGCGGTCGCCTAGTTCGCCTATGCCTAAGGCCGGCCGTGTTCCCCAGGCAATATATCAGCAACTACCAGTCTTGTATCCTGACTCTCTTCCTTACCTCTGCATTCTGTCCACCTTTTTCTAACCACCACACTTACCTGTTGTGTTTCTCTCACTTTGCTGATTTGTCTTCCTCCACATTCAGCTCTGTCTCTGCCTGCTCCGTTTGCCCTTCGGGCTCACTCCGCACCCCCTACCCCCAATTCCCACCCACCCTCAAGTCGTCCTACTTTTATAACACTACAAACCACACCCCTACTCAATTGACACCAATTACACAACCACAATTACAACACCCCTCCCCTTCATCTCACCTCATATTTCAATTACAACACTATCATACACCTTTAACTCACTAATTACATAACCACTACTACAACACCCGTTCCCTTCATCTCACCTCACCTTTCAATTACAACACTATCATCCACCTTTAACTCACTCCAACTTACTATACTTCTCAAACTATCTGACCAACCATTCTTCAATCTCTTTTACCTCACATCCCAGCAATGACTATAACATTGTATTCATCTCAAAAGCAATCTTTATTCTTCCTTTTACTCTTAACTCCTCTTATTACATCTCATTTCCTAACCTACTATGAACAACCCATACACTCCTCTTTACTTCCCTCTTTTCAAACCTCATCTCCTGTTACATTCCAAAATCCCATCTACACTTCCAATTATTCCCCAGCTAAATATCACAGACTAACTCATATAACATTTTATAACCTAAAAGCAAAAAAACTTGCCTACTACTTTCTCTTAAACCTTAAACCCAAACATCATACACTGCACAACATACTTTTAGATGGAGATATTCATCCAAACCCTGGCCCACATCACACCCAGACCTTAACTACTGAAAACAATGACACCCTGTCAATGACATACCTGCAACCAGATTTACCAACTCTCTAACCATAGCTCATCTGAATTTACGTAGTATTTGCAACAAAACTGCACAACTACAAGCACTCCTTGATGTCAACCAATTTGACATCCTATGCCTA
>NC_056739.1:624763828-624823828 GCF_019279795.1 Protopterus annectens
GTTACAGCACAAATGTCTGTTCTCCATTTTAAGGAGTGCTTCGAGCAAGTGCATTTTGAGATTTAGACTTAAGCATTGAGCAGCATGATCCTCATATTGGACTTGTTTGTAGCTTTTACGGTGGCAGTTTGGTCTTTGGAACACTGCCTGCAAAAGGCACTACAGGGATGGCAAGAGCCTTGGCCAGTATCCAGAAGCCAAAGGGTGACAGATGCAGACCATTTCTAGCAAAGCATCGAGGTCCGTCAATCATGTCATCCCAGGCAGACAGATACTGGATCCCCTTAGAACGACACTAGAAATTTAGCCAATTGTTGAAATCTATCATTTTCTGTTAGTACTGTGGTATTCTGGTTGATGGTAGGATGCTGCTCAGGGCTAGGGTCATACCTGCCTGGGCTACATAATCTGAGAGCTCCTCCAGGTCTCTCTTCATGTAGTCCAGGGAGGTACGTCTCAGGGTCATTCACACCCACATGTACAATGAGTCAGTCATATTTGTACCTGTTGTTTAGGGACATGAGTGCATGCATTATGTGGCGGAGCCTGGTGCCTGACAGGCAGCTGACTGTTACTTTCTCCTTATTCAACCTAGTGAGTGAGACATCAGTGTGCCTCATTATCGAGTCACCTATGACTAGTGTGTTAGGCATGCTGTTTTGCTTTAGGGGCTTTGCTTGAATGGCACACTGTTTAGGAGAGTTGTCTCTCATGAATAGTGTTGTGGTTGTCCAGTGCATTTCTGCCTTGTAGGTCTCTGCTGTTTGGGTAGATTTTTATTGAGAGTCTCCGCAAAGGTGGGTGTGTGGTTTGTGTTTTTATGTGAAGGCTGTGCTGGTGTGTGTTCTGGAGGGCTATTAATTCCATGTGGTGTGGTTCAAGTGTTGACCTCCTCTTGACCAGCTATTCTGGTCTTGGCTGGAGAGTGCGTGGCTTCCAGTTGGGATATACAAGTGCATCTCTCGCAAGTCTGAGTGTTGGGAGGTAAGAGGAGAGGGTTATCAGTGTATATGAGGCAGTTGCTACATGCCCTCAGGATGCCCAAGTTCACCAGGTTAATAGGAGAAAGCACAGGGGACTGACCTTTAGACATGCCTGGAGTGGTGGGTATTAGTATTAGGCACTGGAGCTGTTTTCTTGCAGAATGTTAAGTGCTGGTAGCACTTGTGTGCTACAATTGCTACAAGAACTCTGTTAAAGTACTAAACTAATAAGCTAGTAAAAGTGTAGAACGTAAAAATTTTAACATTCTGCAAAAATCTGGACAGTTGAGAGGTACATATCTAGTACTACAAATTATAACATTCCGTAGTCATAAAAAAGTGCAACAAAACTACACTAAACACAATACATACATAATATATATGCAGTTTGACAATATCTCAAAAATAAAAAGCTAGACTTTGCTGTAGTATCCAGCAGCTAACTACAAAGATGATTTCTTTCCCATGACAACCTCAAATACCAATCCAATACCCACACAAAACATGCTCAGCACCAATAGTACAAGGCTCAACAAGGACCATCTCCCATTCACAAAACCTATCCAGCCAAGTCTTAAAAGAGATTAATAAGACTTCAGTGAATTCTCCTGCAGCTTTTGACATGCTGTGTTCTCCAATTAGCCAAAACGTCTCCAAGACGTTCAAAACATGGCTCGCCTCCTACACAGCCATGCTCCATCAATAATGGACTCTGAGCTATTTGTCATACTTTGAAACTGTAATCTGTTCAGGGTGCAACAGCAATAACAGGAGTCTTGTGAGTATGAGAAAAACCTATAGCTCCACTATATGATGATGAATGGGAACATTTTCACCTCCTTTTGCACTTCTTTGTGGAAGTCTTTGCCACTGAAAGAGGTTTTAACTGAACATTGAAGTGATTAACTTTTACACATGGCTAAGAGTAATGAAACCATGCTTACAGTAAATCAATGAACAGACTTACTATGGCTTTCCTTAACATATAGTGCAACATTTTATGAAAATGCTGTAGTTATTGTTACACATTTCATTTTGTGAAGTGTAAAATGTTAGTCAAAAGATAGGAAAAACAAGAATAGTGAATCTATGAGAATACTAAGATGAAAACTATCAACATTTACAAGTAGCTCTGGATTTGAGCAATGGAGGCACACAGTGGCGAACAGTTTCAGCAATATTTGGCAAACAAGAATAATACCCTGCTTTACAAACGGATAACTGCATGGTCAGTGTATTTCAGAAGCAGATGGCAGATAAAGGGCAAAATAAGAGACATTCTAACAAAAAATTGAGACACTGCAAAAGCTTGCATACTAATTAGGTATCACTACCAATCCACATTTCAGGCACTTGAATTAGAGGGTTCTGTACCATAAAATGCACATTTTAAGTCAGGGAAACCTAAACATTGCCATCAAAGTACTGCCTCTGCAATAAGTTAATATGCTAAGAGTGGAAGCTTTCCATGTCCACAGAGTACCCCATTACAAAATATGCCAGTCAGTGGGAGATATAAGGTCCATTTCTTGCCAGGGCACAATGACTGGTGGGAGTCATTGTGCTCTCCAGTTTGGCAAGCTGACAGTATATGGGAATGGGGAAGAACATGTTAACCAAGTCTATCCGCAGCCAAGCAGAATGACACTCAATGTCATCACCTCAGTGAGACTGCAGTAGGTGCAACTCTGTCTGCTTGTGCATATGCACTTAGAATTTACTTGCAATGCTGTGCCTTTTTAAGACACAATGACTGCAGTACTTTTGAAGACATTTACTGATCCTACAGTTGTACAGGAAAATGTCAAGGGTCACAAAACTGACAGATATACCTGGGGGAATGTGACTGATACAAACAGCTTGTCTGACCTGAACCCGAGTGGAGAGCTCTTTTTGTTTTGCTTTTCTATGCATTTCAATAACTTGCTTATCACTATGTTTAATAAGTATACTCATCAAGTGCACTTGCTAGAAGTGATCACAGGATCAACAGGAGTTACAAGGCAATTGAACTGCGAGATCATTTCCTCCTCATAGGTTCATAGGTGTTTACTAGGCTAACAACCACAAGGGCCTTTTTAAGCCTAGCCATGCATCCCAAATCTCTGACAATTTCTGATGCCCTTGGTAAGTGTAAGCATGGGCCTGGCAGATGAACCATTTACAGGTTACACGTTTGCATTAGAGACATAGGTGGCATTTCAAAGAAAGCCAAGCCTGACGTACCTTGAGTGAATTTATGATTACCCATCATGTTGCCCATCATCTTTTTAAAAGGAGACAGCATCTCACAGAGCTTAACTTGGAACAGTTTACACACACTTTGCCGAGTGGAAGAGGGGCATTGACTATAACTTTCCTTTTTTTGGATTATTTTTTGCTAGTTATTGCTTCCAGCAATTTATATATAGCACTTTTTATTGCCTGCTGCATACTTTTTACTGTATTTTATAGCTATTAACTAATCTACAATGTTGAACTAAAACTGTCTGGTCTGCCTTACAGGGCCTGACGAGTAACGTTTTTACTGTCATGCTATTTGTAAAGCTTTTTAGTTAGTTTCACTGTGTGAAAGGTATTAACTGGAAAGTTTCTCTACTTGTTAAGCACCTGTTTATTCTGATTTCCTGCCAAGGAGTGTATCGTGTAAATGATTTGTTTGCAGTTACGAGCATTCTGTTGAGTCTCATTGCTCCTTTATCTGTTTGAAGCCTTTCTGTATTGGTGGGAAGCCCGTTAGCTGATCAGTGGGAGTGGTAAGCACTACGTAACCTATCTACCACATAAGGAGTGGTTTCTGGCCCAGAAAATGTAGTTATTGGCCGTTTGGGCAATTTTTCTCTCTCTCAACTTTGATTTAAAAGCCCGCATTTGCACTTATTTCTTTCCTCTAAGTGGTCTAGTCCAGATACAGATTCTTAGTTTTAACACTTGAATTTGCTTATTCTTGTTCAACACTTGTTCATAACTTGTAAGCACTAAATAAGCTACAAATTACTACAACACTCAACCTTTCTTATCACCTACAGGAAAACAAGTTTTGTACTTACTTTTCTCACTTCTTAGAGAAAAACAGCTCTTGTACTCACTTTCCTCATTTGTCTAGAGGAAAACAGTTTTTTATTCAGGCATGTCCAAGGGACAGCTCCTAGTGTTCTCTCCTGTCTATATGATGAATCTGGGCATCTTGGGGCAATGTAGCAATTGCCTCATGTACACAGACAACCCTCTCCTCCTACCACCCAACACTACAACCTCTGAAAGATCCATTTATCTAACCAAACTTGAGGTAAAGCTCTCTCCAACCAAGACTGAACTTGACAGTCAAGAGGAGAAAGTAAACACTTGCACTACACCACTCCCACATAGTCCCACTAAACCTACACCACCAAAATCCACACACAGACACAAAAACATTCACGGAGGCTCTCAATAATAATCTGCTCAAGCAACAAAGACCTCCAAAGCAGAAATGCAAGCAACCTCCACCACCAACACAACCTAAGTGACACACAGCCCACATACTCAGTGTGCCTCTCAACCACAGCCCATAAGGCAAAACAATGTACCCAACAAACTAGTCCTAGGTGACTCTATAGTCAGCCACACTGATGTCCCACTCACCAGGCTAAACCAGGAGAAGGATACTGTCAGCTGCCTGTCGGGTGCTAGGATCCGCCACATAACCCTTATTCAGGTCACTCCACAAGTACAAATATGACTGTCATTCTCCATGATGGTGTGAACGACCAGAGATGTACCTCCCTGGATTACATGAAGACAGACATGGAAGAGCATTCCGATCTTGTAGCCCAGGCAGGTATGACCCTAGCCCTGAGTAGCATCCTGCCATCGCCCAGAATGATACCACAGTACAAGGACAGAATGATTGACTTCAACAATTGGCTAAGTTTCTGGTGTCAATCTAAGGGGATCCAGTATCTGTCTGCCTGGGACGACATGGTCGACAGACCGCGATGCTTTGCCAGAGATGGCCTGTACCTGTCACCCCTAGGATTCCAGATACTGGCTAAGGCTCTTGCCACCCCTATAGTGCCTTTTTTAGGCAAGGTTCAAATGACAAATTCACCACCGTAACAGGAACAGGCAAGCAAAAACTGACTGTAATGCTACTCAATGCTAGAAGTCTAAATCTCAAAATGCATTCCCTCGAGGCACTCCTAAAAATGGATAACACTGATATCTGTGCAGTGACTGAGACCTGGTTCAAGGCTCCAGAGAGCACCCCTGCATTACCAGGTTATAACTCTCACCACACTTTTTGGCTATCTAATCTGGACCAGAACACCAAAGGCAGAGGGGTTTGCCCATATTCATTAAGGATATCCACACCTCCAGGGTAGCTGCTCAGCATAATGCATCTGAGGTTATCCAAATACAACTAACTCTGAGCAAAAAGTACAGTTTTGTACCTACCATAAATGTAGACGTTCGAAGATCCACATTGCTGCAGTCCTAACACTTGGGTAGTCTGCTGTCCCAGTCGGCCCGAATACCAAAGTATAAGGCTGACGTCGGTCAAGGCGCATTAGTCTGACGTCAGGACGTCAGGGTACAAATGCGCATGACCGACGTCATATCCTCAGTCTTCTCTTGCCCCAGATGTCAGAAGACCCTAACAAGATAAGGCCAAAACCAAAAAACACCAAACACTCCTGTACCAAATATATGTACAATATATACAAATTTACAAAAGTACAACCCCACCCACACAACCACCCCTAAACACAGAGGGGAAGGAGGGAGGGATTGGACTGCAGCAATGTGGATCTTGAACATCTACATTTATGGTAGGTACAAAACTGTACTATGTTCTTCATCCCACATTGCTGCAGTCCTAACACTTGGGTAGAATCCCAAAGCAGAGGTAAGGGAGGCTGGCAAATCATAAAGCAGCAGGAGCTGTCAACATGCCCTGCAAAATAGCCGTGGCAAAACCAGCCCTAGATTTAGAGTAGAGAGGAAGGTGGTAATGCTTAGAGAAAGTATGCACTGAACTCCAAGTAGCTGCCTCCAAAATATCCTTAGTTGCCACCCCCCTTAGAAATGCTGTTGAAGTGGCAGTAGCCCTAGTGGAATGAGGCCTAATCCCAGCTGGAATTTCCTTGCCATGATGGGAATAACAAAATGCAATGCAAAACCCAATCCACTTAGAAATAGTTTGTTTTGACACAGGCTTGCCCTGAGAACTCAAAGCAAAAGAAACAAACAACTGCTGAGACTGCCTAAAATCCTTAGTCCTGCTTAAATAATAGCGCAACTGCCTGTGTACATCTAAAGTGTGCAAAATCTTTTCCCCCTTATTTTGGGGATCTGCGTAAAAAGTAGGCAAATGAATAGTTTGGTTTAAAGCCACACTAGAAACCACCTTAGGCATAAAGGAAGGATTAGTGCGTAATGATACCCTATCCTTATGGAAAATCAAAAAGGCTCAACCGCCATAAGGGCCTGCAATTCAGAAACCCTTCTTGCAGAAGTAATGGCCAACAAAAAAGCAGTCTTCCATGACAAGTATTTCAATTCAGCAATAGCCGCAGGCTCAAAAGGTTGCAGAGTAAGTTTCTCCAACACAAAATTGAGATCCCAGGCAGGAGTAGGAGCTCTACGTGGGGGTCTTATATTCTTTGCCCCTCTAAGAAATTGCTTGAACAAAGGATGAGAAAACAATGGTGGGTCACAATCATAGTGAGCTGAAATTGCTGCAGCATGAATCTTAATGGAAGAGAAAGACAAACCTTTGTCCAATAACTCAGTAAGATATTGAAGAGCCACACTCAAATTAGGCTCAGAAACCTCCAAATCCTTTGCTGCACTCCAAAATAAAAATCTCTTCCATTTTTCTGCGCACACTTTCCTTGTACTAGGTCTTCTGGCTTCCATAATCACATTCAAAACTTGTTGAGGAAGTTGAGACCTGCTGTGGTTCAAAACAGAATATGCCAGGCTGTTAGATGAAGAGAGTGAAGCTTGACATTGAGTAGATGACCGTCCCTCTGAGACAATAGGTGTGGAATCAAAGGTAAAGGCCATGGAGGCTTCCTTACCAGACTCCTCAGTAATGGGTACCAGTGTTGCCGAGGCCAATCTGGAGCTATTAAAATCATCCTTGGCTTATCTTGTCTGACCTTTAGGAGTACCTTTGGGAGGAGAGGCAGAGGTGGAAAGGCATACACATGAAGATTTTTCCAACTGAAAGAAAGAGCATCCACTTTCCAAGCTGTGTGATGAAACCTTTTCGTGCAAAACTTTGGCAGCTGGTGGTTTAGTGGAGAAGCGAACAGATCTATGTCTGGAGTTCCCCATGACACTGTCAATTTCGAAATACATGAAGATCCAGTTTCCACTCGTGGGGATCCATGATTTGCCTGCTTAACACATCTGCTAAGGAGTTCTGTGCTCCGGCAGAAACCTTGCCTGAAGATTTAGTTGCAAGCTGAGCGCAGTCTCCCACAAAATCATTGCTTGCCTGCATAGAGGATAAGAATGTGTTCCCCCTTGTTTGTTGATGTACCACATGACAGTTGTGTTGTCTGTTAGAATCAACACCTGCCCTGGAAGAAGTAACTCCTTGAAAGCCATTAATGCAAACTGGACTGCTAACATCTCCTTCATGTTGATATGTAGATGCTGTAGTCTGGCAGGCCACTTGTCTTGTATCCACTTTCCATTCAGATGAGCTCCCCAAGCTATGTCTGAGGCATCTGTCGTTAGAATCTGATTCGCCTCTGGCCGGGTCACAGAGAGTCCCTTGTTTAGGTGACATTCCTGAGCCCACCACAAAAATTCCTTTTGAATGCAAGGTATTATTTGAATGACAGTGTCCAAATCCTGGCAGTGCTGTGTCCATACATTTTTGAGATACCATTGCAGCTTCCTCATATGCAGTTTGGCATTGGGAAGCACCAGAATACAAGATGCCATGAACCCTAAGGCTTGAAGGACTGTCCTTGCAGTCAGCCCGGACTGAAGAGATAGTTGATGGAAGTAAAGGGAAAGATTCTTTTGTTTGTCCGGGGTTAAAAGGCCATCTGGGTTGCTGTATTCAGTCTCACACCCAGAAAGCACATGTCTTGAGAGGGTACTAAACTGGACTTTATTTCGTTCACAGAATACCCCAGGCATCTTAGCACTGCTATCACATATTCCAAATGCTGAAAAAGGTCTTCCTTTTCTTGAGCCAGAATCAGGCAGTCGTCCAAGTAAGGATAGATTTGTATTCCTTTTAGCCTGAAGTAAGCTATCACTGGAGCCAGAACTTTTGTGAATACTCTGGGCAGTAGATAAGCCAAAGGGCAATGCAGAGAACTGATAATGGGAATTCCCAGCTCGAAAACGCAGATACTTCCTGCAACTTAGCCTGATAGGCACATGAAGGTAAGCCTCCTTGAGATCTAAAGTTACCACCCAGTGATCTTTGCCCAGCAGAGGTAAAAGCTGTTGTAACGTCAACATTTTGAACTTGGGAATGTCCAGATAAGTGTTGAGGATAGATAAATCCAAAATTGGTCTCCACGTGTTCCCCTTTTATGGTACTAGGAACAGGCGAGAATAAAATCCTAGGCCCCTTTCTGGCACAGGAACCGGCTGAATGGCCCCTATTTGGAGTAACAGAGAAATTTGCTTGTGGGCCTCTTTTCTTTGTAGAGGAGGAATGTCTGGCATGCCTTTGAAAGGAGGCAAGGTATGGAAATAAAACCTGTAACCGTGGTGAATGATATCCAATACCCATCTGTCTTGGGTAATTAAACTCCAATTTTCTTTGAAAAGCGCCAGCCTTCCCCCCAAAGGTGCTGCCAGGCGAGAAGGCTCTGGCAGCTGAAAAGGCAGGTCATTGGGTCTGCTTACGAAAGGACTGACCCCTGCCCTCACCAGAAGACTGAGCAGGTGAACTCCCTGTTCTAGGTTTAAAAGAACCTTGAGCTCTGCCCCTACCACGTCTAGACCTACCCCTAGACTGGGAATCATAAGAAGGATATGTCCACCCCTTAGTAGGCCAATTTCTACTAAACTTCGGAGGCTGAACCTGCAAAAAATCTTTAACAGTCTGCATAGACTTAGCCTTGTCCTCAATTTTCTTTAAAACTGCTTCCACAGGCGAACCAAACAACACATCAGACTGTAACGGAGCATCCAAAATCCTTGTCTTAACATGCTCAGCTAAATTCTGATCCCTCAGCCAGGCGTGCCTGCGAAGAACAGAACCAGTGGCAGCCACCCTCGAAGAGGCCTGTACAGCATCAAAACCACATTGCAAGGAATGCTTACCCACCTGTTCAGAAACATGTACTAAATCCTGCAACTCTTTACACTCAATACCTTCCGCCAGAGCATCCACCTTAGACTTCAATTGAGAAAGGAGATAAATTTGGTATTTTAACATGTGGAACTGACAATTCAAAGCCCTCATGGCTAAAGTGGAAGAAGTATAAACCTTTTTTCCCCATCTATCCAAAGCCCTTGCCTCTTTATCAGGAGGAACAGGATTTTTAACAACAGAAGCCTTAACACCTTTAGGCCACTGAGAAACAGTTTCTGGGTCTGCCCTAGGACTCTTAAAAAGATACTTATGAGCTTCAGGCACCCTATAATACCTATCTGGTTTAACTGGGGCAGGAGGCAAAGAATCAGGGTTCAGGGAAGCCTCTGCAAAAACATCTTCCACCACATCCAGAACAGGAGGTATAGCTAAAGGCCTATACTGGGGTAGAAACAAAAATTCCCTAAGCCTCTTCCTGGAATCAGAGAAATCTTGACCTTCCCATTTAAAATGCTCCCTCATGGAATGAAGAGTTTCTGAAAAAAAAAAATCCTCAGGAGGAGAAGCCGAAGGAGTAGAATCATCTACATCAGAATCAGAAAAAGGAGGATACTCCTGTAAGTCTTCAGCCGAAGACTCAGAAGCCTCCGAACACTGCTCAAAACTCTCAAGCTCAGGTTCCACCCTAGGCCTCTTATCAGGTGGAGGCATAGAACCTCTAATCATAGTAATCAAATCTTCTGCCATTTTAAGCATATGTTTCTTAGGCAGAGACCCTGAAGAACTAGGCGAGACACCCACTGAAGATAAACCTGGCCTGCCTCTCGAAGAAGCCTTGGAAACAGAAGGGGAGGGCCTAACCACCTTAGGAAGGGAGGGGAGAACAGCTACCTGAGAGGACACATCTTGTAACAGTAAAGTCTCTCCCTGAGACTCCAAAGAAACTTCTGGCAGAACCTCCGGCTCCACCGAGCCTACTAAAGAACCGACGTCCGGGACAGACGGTTCTTCCAACCTAGGCTTTGCTGCTTTGTCCTTGCGCTTTTTAGACGAAGTGGGTGTCGGAGCATCCGACGGCATTTTATAATTACAACGCTTCCCAAAAACTAACCTGGCACAGTCTAATCTTCTCTTTATAGTGCGTTTGTTAAATCTAGCACAAGAGCGACATCCAACAACGTCGTGCTCAGGCCCTAAGCAAGGTATACACAAGGTATGGTAATCCCTATGAGGTATCTGTTTCCCACAAGAAATACAGTTATTCACTTTTTCTGACATCTGGTTAAATACTGAGGCAAGAAAAAAACAAAATATTCCCCAACGGGGTACTTAGCCAACTTTGATTCGGTCTGAAACTCCGACTTCAGAAAATTTCAAAACGCCAACCTGCACTCGCAATACTGCTTCTGCATCGGACCATGCGGCAAAAAAGACTGAGGATATGACGTCGGTCATGCGCATTTGTACCCTGACGTCCTGACGTCAGACTAATGTGCCTTGACCGACGTCAGCCTTATACTTTGGTATTCGGGCCGACTGGGACAGCGGACTACCCAAGTGTTAGGACTGCAGCAATGTGGGATGAAGAACATCTGCAATCCAAATTGTAGCTTGCTACAGATCCCCCACCATGCCCCATGATTCCCACTCCTCTTTTCTTGATATACTGGAAAATATTAAGGTTCAACCAAACACCCTAATAATGGGCGATTTCAACTACCCCAACATTAACTGGGAAAAGTACTCACGCACCTACTCCATTGATTAACGCTTTCTAGAATTCATAAGTTTCAGTTCCCTGGGTCAACTTATCCACACTCCCACCAACAATATATAACAATATCCTAGACCTAGTTATTACCAACATGAGTGACCAGTTCCACACCTGAAGTCAACTCCTTGTTGGTCAGATCCGACCATAAGCTAATCACCGTAGATATCCACATCCCGCCCCCTCTCTCTATTAAGGAAACCATGGTAAAAAATTTGTCCAAAGCCAACTTCATGCTTAAGACAGAAGTGGCGAATTTCATGACACCCATGCAGATGGACAATACAGTTACGACTGCTGAATCCTACACAAATGCACTCTATAAAAGCACTTACACGAGTGAATGGATCATGCTTATCCCAAACAGAACCAAGATGCTATCCTCCAGAAAAAAGGAAGCCAATCTGGTGGTCCCCTGCCATAAACAAACTCTACAAAAGAAGGAAGAAACTGTTGCAAAAGAGTAAAATCCCATGAGTGGTAGAGTTTCCCTTGTCAGCCTCAGTAAGAAGCTGATATCCCTTATAAGATCCTCCAAAGCTAGCTACGAAAACAAAATAGCCACTGACTCTTAAGGACAACCACAAAGCATTCTATAGCTATGTTAAGAATCTCAATGGCAACACCCAGATCTGCTCTGAGTTACAGCACAACGGCATGAAAATTACACAACCAACTGATATTGCCAACATCCTGGCAGATAGGTCCAGTGCTAACTTTACCCGCCCCTTCACCCCCAAAGGGCCCATATCTATACAGAAAGAATGCAGTGTCCCTGTAATCATAACTACACAGGTAAAAGCTGCACTCTCCGTCAAAAACACAGTATCCATGGGACCCGACAACTTCCCAGGCTGCGATTTGCACGAACTGGCTCCCCATCTAAGCACCATGTTCAATCAGGTACCGGTCAACTCTTCGAACGCTCAAACATTCTAAAATTACATGGTCGAGACCAAACGTTCGAAATTTTGAGTGCTTGAAGATAGACTTTCAACGGCACCATACGGTGCAGATAGGGAGAATTTCCCTTTTCTGCACTGAAGTGCGGTCTTGGAGTTGGTATATTTAAGTAGGTGGTGTGTGGAGGGCACAGAGTGTTTTTTTCTGTGTTTTCTTTTTATGTATCGAACATCCAAATGTCAAACATTTGGTCTCGACCAAATAATGTTCGACATTTTGGATGTTCGAACATTTAACAGAGACCCGTTCAATCATAGCCTTATGTCAGGCTTTGTGCCCACTGAATGGCGTACAGCAACAGTTATCCCACTCCATAAAGGGGGAGCCACCACTGATCCTGATAAATATTGTCTTATTAGTCTGACGAGCCTGGTCTGCAAGGCCATGGAACGTATCATCATGGAACTCAAAAACCTTGGTAAGCTCCAAAGTCTGCACCCCACCCAGTTCGGGATTGTGAAAGGTAGATCATGCCTCCTGAACCTAATCAACTTCTTTGAGGCAGTCACCAAAGCTGTAGATGAAGGTAAGGTGGTTCACACAGCCTATCTTGACCTCACCAAGACTTTTAACACCATCTCCCATTCTGGAATTACAGCTAAACTCACTAAACTAGGTATAAATCCCTACATCACAAGATGGTTTGCCAATTAGCTCCCTGACAGAACCCCCACTGTAAAAGTTGCAGACTCCAAATCTGACTTCAAACCAGTGACAAGTGGAGTACCACAGGGTTCAGTCCTGGGACCTCTCCTGTTTGGTATCTACATCTCTGAAGTACAGGCCAACACAGAAGGCTTCTTGCTAACAAAGTTCGCAGATGACTGCAAACTAGGAGCCACAGTCGAGTCCCCAAATTATGCAGACATTCTATATAAGGGCCTCACTGAGACAGATGCCTGATGTCCGAGCCATGGCCTCAAGCTCAATGCCAAACAGTGCATTGTCATCCTCTTTGGTAAAACCTCTGTACCCATGAACTTCCAAATAGGCAGCAGTCTACTTAACGCCAAATGCGTGATGAATGTGTGATGTGTGACCTTGGGACCCAGGTAGACAGTAGTCTCTCCTTTTATAATCACATTGCCACAGTAGTCAGGAAATCCCTCTACATGGCACCTCATCACAAAAG
The DNA here is from genome assembly GCF_019279795.1 of Protopterus annectens. Lineage (NCBI taxonomy): Eukaryota > Metazoa > Chordata > Ceratodontiformes > Protopteridae > Protopterus > Protopterus annectens. Next base: position 624,776,956 of record NC_056739.1, read on the forward strand.
GGTTCTCATCCAGGAAAAGAGAGGTCCATTTGGAATGTACCTCAAGACATCTGCAGCAGCTGGAAAGGCCACTGAAGTACCACACAAAGAGGATTACTGGTCTCAAACAGATGCCCTACACTGACCGTCTCAAAATAACTCCAGCTTTACTCTGTAGCATATCGCCTACTCTGAGGTGATCTCTGCCTAACATATAAAGCTAAGTCAAACACAGAGCTGTTGGACATGCTACACCTAAAGAAATCCCAAGCCCTCTGAGCTACATGCTCTAGGGACCTAAACCTTGTCACCACAATAAACAGGACATGCTGGAGGGATAGATTCCTGTCCCAGAGCCTTCCCATACTCTGGAACAAGCTACCCATCTATGTCAAGCTAAGTTCCTCATTAGCACTCTTCAAGAAAAGTCTTGACGAGTGGATGGGAAATGTGAAATACACCCCAGAGATCACTTCTGTGGCTCTGCTCGACAGGGGCACAGGAAGATAACTTTCTATGGGGGGCATAAGCCAGGGAACCTTGTTGGCTAGGCTTACTTAGGCCCTTGGACCGATCGCCTAGTACCTACCTATGAACAGAAGTTTGACCAAATAAAGGCACAAATGCTACATTACAAATCTCTCTCTCCTATTTGCCTTTATTTGTTGTAGTGGAATTAGAGCTCTGGCCCAAGTGTTAGCTGGACTACTTGACTTATTGAGGTGTAACAGTTCTTAGACTACTGAATCCCTTACAGCTCTGTAAGGATAACACAAGTTACCCCTAAAAAGTCTATATGAATCGTGGTATAGGGATAAAGTCTCCAGAATTTACTTGGAGTAAAGCTCTTAGTCTCCTGATCTTTTTAGCTGCTTTCATTTGGAGGTCTTTCCAATTGCTTGATATGTTTAGTAAGGTATGCCCCAAAGGGGGAGCACTGTACTCTGACTGGTCCAATTAATGATGAGCAAAGGAAAGTCAGGACTTTTTAATGTGGAAAAACAATACCTTTCACTATGAGATGGGCAAGGTAAAATCATTTCCTTCAATTTTTACCGACCTTTCCACTCGTGCCCAGGTCTCAAATGACCTTTCCATTATGAAGTGCTGTGTTAGCCATTGTACAAAGCTGGACCTAGAGGCAGCTTGCCAAATGCTACATTTTTAGCACGGATATTGAGATAATTTTTAAGACTGCTATTGACAAGTGTCATTTTCTGCTGGAGTGATGCTATGTCAAAGGGAGACTTGACCACTCCCAGCTTACCACCATCCCCAAATTTTGGTAAGCAAATATCCTCATTTACTAAGTGGAGATCTGAGACACACACCTAAGAGCCGAGCTCCTACCACAGATCCATGAAGAAATCCACTGGTCACCTTCATGCTCTAAGGATAGACCCCCTACTTTTATCCTATGATCTCAATCAGTGACCGAGGTTTTATAGTCATGTAATGAAAAGTGAGAGCGGCACAGTGGTGCAGCGGTTAACTTTGTCGCCTCACAGCAAGAGGTTCTCCGGTTCGATTCTCGGCTGGGGTGCCTTCTGTGTGGAATTTGCATGTTCTCCCTGTGTTCGCGTGGGTTTCCTCCAGGTACTCCGGTTTCCTCCCACATTCAAAAGACATGCATCTGGAGCATTTCTCCCCGGGCCTCCGCTGAAAACAGGCTCTGTGGAACCTAGTCGGACATTCCCGGTCAACAAATGTTAAATAAAAAAAATAAATAAATAAATAAAAATATGTTGTCGAGAATTAGGTCAGAGTTGCTGAGCTGTCAAGTAATCACCACTTAGTGATGAGTTGGATCAGTTGGTTATGGTGATTGCTGGACAGAACCCAGAAACTGCACCATGAATACAGGGCATACTGGTAAAGCTTAGCTTTTGACTGTGTGGTATGAGGTCAGTTCCGACCTTCTGAAAAATTTCTCCCATGTATCTGGATAGGTTAGAAATATAGAATCTGAATGGCTTCTATTCAAGACAATTACATGCGAGGGTAATGTTGGGGTGAGATGAAAAAAGTACAGTTTTGTACCTACCATAAATGTAGATGTTCGAGTGGTTATACTGCTGCAGTCATCACACTTGGGTTATCCTGTCGTCAGGCGGTCCCCACAGTCAGCTGAATCGCAAAGTCTTGGTCCAGTGTCGGTTGTCGTCGCCTCTTCCTTGACGTCAATGCGACGGGTGTAAAAAGAGACAGCCGACGCCATTTTCTTCAGTTTTTCTTGCCCCAGATGTCAGGTGCCCCTAAGTAGGAAGGCAATACAATAGCTATGCAACAATACCTTAGTAGATAAGCAATAGAGCTAGCTGTTAGCAAATACACCATATAGACATGCATCCAAAAGATTGCAGTACATGGAGTTGTAACTAACACCCTGGTATGTAGAGGGGATGGAGGGAGGGTAACCGGGACTGTAGCAGTATAACCACTCGAACATCTACATTTATGGTAGGTACAAAACTGTAATATGTTCCTCGTGCTATACTGCTGCAGTCATCACACTTGGGTAGAATCCCAAAGCTATGGAAGGGTGGCTGGTACTAAATTGGGTTAGGTGATGCTAGGATGCCCTGCAGAACTGCAGTGGCAAAACCAGTCCTGGTTTTTGAGTATAATGGAAGGTTGTAGTGCTTGGTAAAGGTGTGCACTGAACTCCAAGTAGCTGCCTCCAGAATGTCTTTGGTTGGAACCCCTCTGAGAAAGGCTACTGAGGTTGCAGTAGCCCTGGTAGAATAGCACTGAATATTGACAGGCACTGCCTTCCCATGGTGTGAGTAGCAAAAGCAGATACAATGTGCTATTCATTTGGAGATGGTCTGTTTTGAAATAGCCTTTCCTTTTGAACCTGCAGCATATGATACAAAGAGTTGGTCAATTTTTCTGAAGATCTTTGTCTTATCTAAATACTAACGTAGCTGTCTGTGAATGTCCAAAGAGTGAAGGAGCCTTTCTCCTTTATTCTGTGGGTTAGGATAAAAGGTGGGTAAATGAATGGTCTGATTCAAAGCCACACTGGATACTACCTTGGACATGAAGGTAGGGTTAGTTCGTAAAGAGACTCTGTCCTGATGGAAAATGATGAAAGGTTCCACTGCCATAAGTGCTTGTAGTTCCGAGACCCTGCATGCTGAGGTAATAGCCAGTAACAAGGCTGTTTTCTAAGACAAGTATTGTAGTTCTGCTGAGAATGCTGGTTCGAAAGGAGGTAGTGTCAGCTTTTCTAAAACCAAGTTCAGGTCCCAAGTTGGTGTTGGTGGTTTTCTGCGGGGTCTTATATTCTTAGCCCCTCTGAGAAACTGTCTAAGTAAAGGGTGTGAGAAAATTGGGGGATCCGTATTATATTGAGCTGAAATGGCTGAAGCATGGATCTTAATGGAGGAGAAGGAAAGGCCTTTGTGTAACATCTCAGTTAGGTATTGCATTATGTGAGGAATGTTTGGAATCCAAGGATTTTGACCTTTAGCCTGGTGCCATGCACAAAATCTTTTCCATTTGTCTGAGTAAGTCTTCCTGGTGCTGGGCCTCCTGGCCTTCATAATTACATTCAGGACGTCCTTTGAGATGAGTGTTGACTGACAATTTAAGGAATTCTCCATGCAGCTAAATTTAAAGTTCTGAGCTGGCTGTGACGGGTTTGATAGTTTTTCTGAGTCAACAGTAGTGGGAATTGAGGCAAGATCCATGGAGGGCTGTGAGTCAAGTTCCTTAGCAATGGGTACCACTGCTGGCGTGGCCAGTCCGGAGCAATGAGGATCATTTGTGGTCTCTCTGATCTGACCTTCAGTAATACCTTGGTCAATAGAGGTAGTGGAGGGAAGGCATAGACTGTCAGTGTTGTCCAACTGAATGATAGAGTGTCCACTTTCCAGGCTAGGGAGTGATAAGTCCTTGTGCAGAATTTTTGTAATTGGCAATTGTTGGGGGATGCAAATAGATCTATGTCTGGACATCCCCATCTTTGAGTTATCATTGAAAATACTTGTGGGTATAGTCTCCACTCGTGGGGGTCTGCCATGTTTCTGCTTAATTCGTCTGCCAATATGTTTTCCTTTCCTGGCAGGAATTGTGCTTGTAGTTGTACTTGGTAGGTCAAAGCTGTGTTCCATAAGGTCATAGCCTGCCTGCATAAAGGGTAGGAATGTGTTCCTCCCTGTTTGTTTATGTACCACATAACTGTGGTGTTGTCTGTCCTTATTAGAAGTTGTCCTGGATGCAAGAGGTCCTTGAAGGCTGTCAGGGCATTTTGCACAGCTAGCATCTCCTTTTGGTTGATGTGAAGATGCATTTGTTTTGCAGACCATTTGCCCTGTACGCACTGTCCTGCCATGTGAGCTCCCCAGGCATAGTCTGAAGAATCTGTTGTCATGGTTTGGTTTGCTGGAGGCAAGACGAAAGGAAGACCCTTGTTTGTTTGACATGCTTGAGCCCACCACAGGAACTCTTTTTGAAGGAAGGGAATGATAGGTATATATTTGTTTCGAGGCTGCGCCTGTGTTGAGACCATACACTTTTCAGGTACCATTGTAATTTTTTCATATGCAGATTTGCATATGGGATCAGTTGAATGCATGATGCCATGAACCCCAATGCCTGCAGGATTTTCCTTGCAGTGAGATTGGTAAAAGTTGCTATCTTTTTGAAGTATTGAGTCATTTGCTTTTGTTTGTCTGGCCGTTGTATTTAAGCTGGCACCCAGGAATATTATTTGTTGCGAGGGTATTAGTTTTGACTTTATTGTTTACTGTGTACCCTAGGCAACTGAGCAGTTGTGTTACTAAAGTCAGATGCTGTAATAGAATGTCCTTGCTGTCCGCTTGGATCAGGCAATCGTCCATATATGGGTAAATTTGTATTCCTCGTTGTCTGCAATATGCAATTACTGATGCCAGGCATTTCGTAAATACTCTGGGTGCAGTAGATAAGCCAAAGGGCAGTGCAGAGAATTGATAAAGCGTTGTACCTGCCAAAAATCTGAGGTATCTTCTGCAATCTTGTCTGATAGGGACATGCAGGTATGCCTCTGAGGTCCAACGTTACCAGCCAAGACTCCTTGCCCAGCATGGGAAGGAGCTGCTGTAGAGTGAGCATTTTGAATTTGGGTATCTCCAGGTATGTGTTCAGAATTGAGAGGTCTAAGATGGGCCTCCAGGCTTTGTCCTTTATTGGGACTAGAAACAGTAGAGTAAAAACCTTGACCTTGCTCTTTTGTAGGTACCTTTTGAATTGCTTTCATATCCATGAGAGCTGAAATTTGCGTCTGAGCCTCTGCCCATTGGTTTGGAGGCAGATTTGGCATGCCTCTCATCCGAGGTAAAGTGTGGAAATGAAATCTGTAGCCTCAGGTAATAATGTCCAAAATCCATTTGTCCTTTGTTATGATGCACCAATTTTGTGGAAATACAGCCAGTTTCCCTCCCAAAGGTGCTGCCAGGGCAATTTTGCTTGGCAAGCGAAGACGGAAGTCATTGTGTTTGTTTCCTGAAAGGTTGATATCTTTCGTCTCCACCTCTTTTGAGTTGCTGTATGCCATTGTCTAGGCCTGAAAGAACCTTGTGGCTGGCCTCTGCCCCTTGGGAGCCTGTACCTACCTCTTTGGGGTCTGTCTGATGCAGAAAAGGCCCAGTTTTTTGATGGCCAGTTTCTGCTGAAACGAGGAGGTTGTACCTGTAAAAAATCTTTAACTGTTTGCATAGATTTTGCCTTTTCTTCCATTTTCTTCAAAACTTCCTCTGCTTTGGCACCAAATAACACATCTTTCTGCAATGGGGCATCCAATAACTTTGCTTTGACATGTTCTGGTAAGGCTTGTTCTTTAAGCCAAGCATGCCTACGTATAACAGACCCTGTGACAGCTGCTCTACATGAGGCTTCCAATTAATCAAAACCACACTGTAAGGTATGTTTTCCCACTTGTTCTGCTGCATGCAGCAAATCCTGTATCTCTTTCAAATGTAGTTGATCTGTCTGAGGGATCAGCTTCTGCTTTAACTGTGTAATCAAATACTGTTGGTATTTTAGCATGTGGAATTGGCAGTTTAATGCCCTCATGGCCAAAGTGGCAGAAGTATACACTTTCTTTCCCCATCTTTCTAATGCTCTGGAATCTCTTTCAGAAGTGAGTGGATTCTTAGCAGTAGATGCCTTAACCCCTTTGGGACCCTGGGAAATGGTCTCGGGGTCTGCATTAGGGCTTTTGTATAGAAACTTATGAGCATCAGAACTCGGTAGTATCTGTCTGGTTTAGCTGGAGCTGGAGCTGGAGGTAAGGAATCTGGGTTTAAACTGGATTCAGAGAAAATATAATCCAAAATGTCAAACTTGAGGAATTGCCAGGGGTCTATGCTGTGGAAGAAGAAGAAATTAACGGAGTCTTTTCTTGGAGTCAGAGTAATCTTGGCCTTCCCAGTGGAAGTGTTCCCTCATGGTGTGTAAAGTTTCCCCAAAAGAGTAGTCTTCAGGGGGGAGACAGAGGGAATGGACTCTTCAGCATCTGAGTCTTCATAAGGAGGAAAGGAGTAATCCTGGTCGTCAGAGTTGCTTGAGGAAATGAATGCTTGGTCAGAGGAAGGATAATCTTCCTCCAGTCAAGGCCTTTTGTCAGGTGGGGGTTGGGATCCCCTGATAAGGGTAATTAAATCCTCGGCCATCTTAAGCATCTGTTTTTTAGGCATAGGGGACTGTGGGGGGGGGGGTGTGGCCCTGGTTTTCTAACTTTCAAGGGGGCTTTGAGCTTAGCATAAGGCTTGGCAGAGGCAGTTGTCGGTTTGAAAACACCCATCTGAGACCGAAGGTCTATTCAAAGTTTCCGGATCCCCGTCGGGGCTGGCGTCCGAGGAGTGAGGTGGAACCGGATCCTGAGGCCCAACGGTTTCGGTTTGGGATGCTGTCAGAAATTCTGAATCAGCGGTAGTCAGGGGCTGTGAAGGCACCTCGCTGAAAACCGGAGAACCGGCGTCAGGCCTTGCTGAGGCCTCGGTATCTGGTCTTGGCCTTGGCTGCCGGTCCTTATCTTAGCGTTTTTTAATCATTGCTGATGTCAGTTGCTCCGACGGCATGCTATAATTAAATTTTCTGCCAAAATAATGCTGGGCGAATTCTGCCTGACGCTTTATTGCATGTTTGTTGAACCTAGCACAGAACTGACAACCAGAGAAGTCGTGGTCTAGGCCTAGGCAAGGAATACAATAAGAATGAAAATCCTTATGAGGTATTTGCTTCCCACAAGAAATACAATTAACTTTGTCTGACATCTGTCTGAGGCAAGAAAAGTTTCCCCAACGGGGTACTTAGATTTAGAGAAGACTTCAGGCTGAAACTCTACTCGAAAATTTCAGGAGCTGGCCGACCGGCACTTGCGAACTGCTTCTGCTTCGGGCACCGCGCGCCAAGAAAGACTGAAGAAAATGGCATTGGCTGTCTCTCTTATACCCCTGTCGCACTGACGTCAGGGAAGAGGCGACAACAACCGACGCCGGACCAAGACTTTGGGATTCGGCCGACTGCGGGACCTCCTGACGACAGGATAACCCAAGTGTGATGACTGCAGCAGTATAGCACAATGAACATCATACAGGCAGCAGAGTGGGTTTTATGTGGGCAATGGGTTTAATGCAGGGGGCACCATGCAGTTTTTCACTTGGGCTACATTTTCTCTAAGGCTGGTGCTGGATGCCTGTCCCACCAATAACGCTCCTTTATTAATGATCAATCCACTAATAACCCAAGATAAAACTGAAGTCAGGAGATGTAAACTAGAATGCGAGGCACAGTGTAACAAACACTAATAAACTATACAAACACTGTGGCAAGGACAAACGCACCGGACAGCCGAGTAGTATAAAAACTTTTAATTTCTAGGTTAAATGTTGAACAATCCACCACTTTTTTCGTCAACAACTTCTAAGACTATCAGACAAATCACAATAAAATTAACACTCATTTTATATACTGACAATATGAATCACCCAAAGAAATTCATTAAAACCAATTCTCATGAATATATATCAAGAAACTCTCATCTCATAGAATGGAATACAATTTAAAAATGCATCGCTGATTTGCAAATACATGTATTTTTGAAAACCAATATTTTAAAAACAATGTTTTAAAAGCTGAAAACAGTGAATAATTAATTCAAAACTTATAAATGTGTTTTCTATAAACCTTTTGTTAATATATGTAATCATGTATAATTCATATTATTGTAAAAAATCGAGTTTGAAACCATAGTACATTCATCAATGCAATAATACTCCCATCTGGTGGTCAAAAATGGTAATAGATACCTAATTCCACATTAACAGAAAACATGAATTAAACATAAATCCACAGGAAAAACCCTAATATATATACAATATGGGATGCTGGAACCCAAAAAAACTATGAATTCATGAATAATGTATGTATAATATAATATAACAATGTAATAATAAATACTATACCTAATAATTATATATATATATATATATATATATATATATATATATATATACACATAACTATGAATGTATTATCGTAATAAATGTGTACACAATCTATAAATATAAATAAATATTGGACTAGGGAAATAGTGTATGAATGATATAAAGGTGATATATAAAATGTAGTAATATAGTATACAAATATGGGTGTACAATATCTAAGGTGCATGTGAACATGATCTTGATCTTATTACAATTTAACTGCCCTTAATTTGAGAACTGGGGCAAGTGAGATGTAATCGTTCAAGCCTGGGAATTTATTGGCTTCTAGAATAATCTGCCAATATAATTCCCGGTATTCGATCTGCGTCTCCCACAAGCCTCGTCTCTCATCCTTCTGAATTTCTTCTAAAATGAAAAATTTGTATTTTGCTAGGGGACAGGTATTGAGATGTTTATATAATGCATTGAATTCTTTCTTGTTTTTAATATCATTCAGGTGTTCATATATTGTTCTTATTTTCCTTTCGGTCTTTCCAATATAGAAAGCTGAACAAATCTGACAAGCCGCAATGTATACTAATCCAAAAGAATTACAATTACTATGTACCTTACACCAACAACTTCCCTATCTCTTGCTTCAATGTAAATGTTGTGCGAGTTAAACATAGATGAACATTGCGTACACATACCACATGGGTAGGTGCCCCCTATTTTTGTACTTTTTTTCTTCCCTCTATGTTGAACTGTCAAACAATCCTTTATATTCCGTCCCTTTCTAAAAATAATTTTGAAAGAGTCTCTTGTTTTGTTTAAATTGAGATCAGTAATGTTGAGGAACTTATTCCATTCTCTTTCAAATACTTGGTAAAGGACCCCCGCATCTCCACTGAAGTCAGTTATAAATGCTTGACTATAAATTTTTCCTTTTTTGAGATATTTTGAATCTGTTGCATCCATGTCACCAATATTCTGGAGACTAATTCAATATAGGTGCAAACCTATTATTTCTCTCTTGAATATCATCTTTTTTAATTTGATTACATAAATTTAGTGGATAACCCCTCCAAAAACATATCCACCAAAAATTCCAATTCTAACATGAAATCTTGGTCATTAGATGTCATCCTAGAGATCCTTACCCATTTGACCTTTTATAATACTATGCTTTTGATGTAAAGGGTGTCCACTTTTAAAGTGGAGATATGAGTTGGAAAAGGTTTTTTTTCTAAAAACCTTAGACTTGAATTTATCCCCGTCTTTTTCTATCGTCACATCCAAATAGTTTATACTCTGGGTATTCTTTTCATGAGTAAATCTTAAAAAAAGAAGTAGTACCATTGATATATTCGATAAACTCATCTAACTTTTCTGTACTATCCTTCCAAAAGATGATATCATCCAGAATCCGCTTGTATAAACCCCAGCATTCACTATATACACTGTGATAAATAAATTTGTCTTCCCATGTATTTAAAACCATATTGGCAAATATGGGAGCACATCTTGCTCCCATAGATACCCCACTTATTTGATGGTAATATTCTCCTTGGAAGAATAAATAGTTATGTTTTAAAACTAACTCCATCAGATTGACATGAGTATAAATGTCATCATCTTTTAGTTCTTTGAAAGATCTAATAGCTTCTTCAAACCACTCAAGTCCTGTTTCATGCGGTATTGAACCAAACAAGTCCACTACATCTATAGTAACCAAAGTAACATCTTTGTTTGTGTTGATATTCTTAACTTTTTTTAAAAAATCCCAAGAATCCTTAAGACAGGACTTCCCCTTAAACATAAGATTCTTCAATTTAATGTCAATATATCTTGCTAAAGGTGATATAACTGATCCTTCTGCTGCTACAATAGGACGTAAAGGGGGGTCTAGCACATTTTTATGCACTTTGGGGATACCAAATATTGATGGAATTTTTGGTTTGTTATTATGTAAAAATTCAAACATACTATGTTCAATAAATCCTTCCAAGAACAAGTCATATAAGGTAGTGTAAATTATTTTATAACCAATGTTAATTTCAATCAGGGAAACAGTGCTATACTTTGATTCTTCCAGTAATATATTGAGCATTTTGCCTTCATATATAATAGAATTCATAAGAACCACTCCACCCCCCTTTATCAGGTTTCATTATTCTCAAATTCAAATTCTCCCTTAGTTCTTTGAGCAGTATTATACAATACCTCCCGTAAAATGTGCAAGCTGATTGGCCAGCCCAACCAGCGTGCCCGTTGTAAACCCCTCAATATACTAATGGAAAAAGGTCCGGTCGCCCAGACTTTTTCCGTTAGTATAAAACACTGTCTATGTTAAAAGAGTTTAACATAGCAACACAGGTTTAAAAAAAGCAACAGAGATCTCCGTTGCTTTTTTTAAAGCTGTCTCGCTATGTTAAACTCCTTTAACATAGCGACACAGTGTGTAAAAAGCAACGGAGATCTTGCGATCTCCATTGCTTTTTTTTTAAAGCTGTCTCACTATATTAAACGGGTTTAATATAGCGAGACAGCTTTAAAATAAGCAACGGAGATATCCGTTGCTTATTTTAAAGCTGTCTCGCTATGTTAAACCCATTTAACATAGCGAAACAGTAAAAAAAAGCAACGGAGATCTTGCGTTCTCCATTGCTTTTGCCCACAGTTCTGATGTACTGCGCAGGCGCGCAGTACATCAGAACTGCCGCAGAATACCAGACAGCTGCAGAAGGGCAGTAAAGAGGCATTATACAATGCCATTATTTAAGAAAAGTAATTATTTCTTTTCTTAAATAATGTCATTGTATAATAGCAATAACCCACTTCTGGGTGTGGGTAATGCTGGATTTACCCACACCCAGGCGTTATAATAGTTCTTCTGGTGTAAGGTTGGGGGTAAATCTATTTTTTCTAATAGTTTGCCTTAACTCATTCTCCAAAATATTTTCAAAATTTTTTAATTGAGTATGCATAGGGGGATTCCAAGTGCTTTTTTTTCTTTAACTCACTAGTGTTACCCATTTCACTAATGAAATCACCACAAATTAATTTTAAATTAATTTTCCTCAAAAACATCTTGACATCAATAATCAATCTACTCATTTCACATTTAGTCCTTGGGACGAAATTAAAACCTTTTGAAAACAGTTCAAAAAAAGTGTCATTAACAGTCAATTCAGTATAGTTGAATATGTTAAAATTTTTAAAATTATTGCATGTGCAAATAATGCCTTGGTCATCTGTATCTTCCAAGTCTCCAACAATGTCATCATTAACAATGTGAGTACTATCATTATAACAAAATTCTAAAATTCTATTATTTATTGTCTCCTGCCTCCCCACCCCCCCCCCCATCCCCTCCATCCACATTCCTTTGAAAATTTTCTTCTTTCTGGTTCCTGATTCTTTCTGACCTTCGAAGAGGAGGAAAGTCAGAGGGGTCGAAACTATCTGGTTGTAAATCACCCTGTCTTTCATTATGAAAAACATCATCATCCTGTCCATATTGGTTATTATATAAATACCTCTCATTTTTATAATTAAAATTACTTCTAGGTTTTGGGTATTGTATCCCTTGTTCATATTCAAATGTATCTCATTTTTCTTTTTTTCTTTTCTACAATTTTATAACATTTATTATCTATATAATTTCTTAAAGTTAAGTGTTTTTGTTTTTCTTGTTCAACAGTAAATAAAAGATCGCTAGTTATCTTGCCATTTACAATATCAATTTGCTTCATTAAACAATCAATTTCTTCTTCATTATGTTTAATAGCTCTCAAGAGCTCAAATCCCCACCCATCAAACATATTCAATAGTTTCTCATGAAATTTTGTACCTTCCTTTACATTATTAGGGAATTCATAAATACGTAGCCCTTTTGGTACAATTTTAGCATTCAAACATTCTTTCAACTAAGCGTTGTCTATATTCAATATTTTGAATTTAAACAATAAATCGTTCAATTTGTGAACATTATCAGCATATGTACAAAAGTTGTCATTTTCAAAAGGTGAAACATCGTTTAGTTCAACCTTTTGTTTTAGCCACTCATTTAAAGATGTGTGGTTAAATATACGGTCACCTTGTTTTTCTGCCAAATTACGAGTGCGCTCATGAGAATTGTTGTCCACTTGAGAATTTGTCCCTTGGATGAGAGTATTAGGATAGTTGTCGATACCACCAGGTCCTGTGTTCGCAACATCTCCAGAGCTGCAATTTAAACCATGTCCATCTCCACTGTCACCACTCTTATTACCACGAAGCAATAGTGCATCCTGGTTCCCAGGAAGAGAAACAGTTCCGCTTTGGCGAACAAGCGAGTAACACAAAGGAGTCAACAAAGCAACTAGCTGGCTCAGCTGGCCAATGAGTGCTGGTAACTGATTTCCCCCAGATGTAGCAGAGTCCATGCGGACCGGGGAAATACTGTCCTCACCCTCCATGAAAAAACTAGTATTATACAATTCCTCCCCTAAAACGTGCACGCTGATTGGCCAGCCCAACCAGCGTGCCCGTTGTAAATCCCTCAATATGCTAACGGAAAAAGGTCCAGTCGCCCGGACTTTTTCCGTTAGTATAAAACACTGTCTCGCTATGTTAAGAGTTTAACATAGCGACACAGGTTTAAAAAAAGCAACGGAGATCTCCGTTGCTTTTTTTAAAGCCGTCTCGCTATGTTAAACTCCTTTAACATAGCGACACAGTGTGTAAAACGCAACAGAGCTTTTTTTTTTTAAAGCTGTCTCGCTATATTAAATGGGTTTAACATAGCGAGACAGCTTTAAAATAAGCAACGGAGATATCCGTTGCTTATTTTAAAGCTGTCTCGCTATGTTAAACCCATTTAACATAGCGAGACAGTTTAAAACGGAGATCGCAAGATCTCCGTTGCTTTTTACTGTTTTGCTATGTTAAATGGGTTTAACATAGCGAGACAGCTTTACAATAAGCAATGGAGATCTCCGTTGTTTATTTTAAAGCCGTCTTGCTATGTTAAACCCATTTAACACAGCGAAACAGTGCTTTTGCCCACAGCTCTGATGTACTGCGTAGGCATGCGCAGTACATCAGAACTGCCGCAGAATACCAGACAGCTGCGGAAGGGCAGTAAAGAGGCATTATACAATGCCATTATTTAAGAAAAGTAATTATTTCTTTTCTTAAATAATGTCACTGTATAATAGCAATAACCCACTTCTGGGTGTGGGTAATGCTTGATTTACCCACGGTTGGCTTTGTTTGGTCCAAACCACGCCAACCGTGGGTAAATCCAGCATTACCCACACCCAGGCGTGGGTTATTGCTATAAACTAGAATGCGAGGCACAGTGTAACGAACACTAATAAACGATACAAACACTGTGGCAAGGACAAACGCACTGGACCAATATTTATAGATTGTGCACACATTAATTATGACAATACATTCATAGTTATGTATATATATATTTTTTTTATATTTATATATATATATATTAGGTATAGTATTTATTATTACATTATGTTATATTATACATACATTATTAATGTATTCATAGTTTTTTTTGGGTTCCAGCATCCCATATAGTATATATATTAGGGTTTTTCCTGTGGATTTATGTTTAATTCATGTTTTCTGTTAATGTGGAATTAGGTATCTATTACCATTTTTGACCACCAGATGGGAGTATTATTGCATTGATGAATGTACTATGGTTTCAAACGCGATTTTTACAATAGGTTCATAGGTTCATACTAGGCTATCTGCCCTAAGGCATTTATAAGCCTAGCCCAAAGTTTTGTGGCTTACGCCACCCCTTATATGAAAAAATACTGTGCCCATTAGTTTGTTGTGCCTCTGTCCAGCAGTGACACAGAGATGATTCCCGGGGTAAACCTACGATCTCCCATCCACAGGTCAAGATTTCTCTTGAACAGAGCCAGCGAGGTGCTCTGCCTCACATGGACCGGGATTTTATTCCACAGCATAGGGAGTCTCTGAGTGATAAATCTATCCCTCCAGCACGTCCTATTTATATCTGTGCTAAGGTTTAAGTCGCTTGCTCTAGTGGTTTTGGTGGATTTGGATTTTTTGAGGTGGAGCATGTCCATTAATTCCGGGTTGGACATGGCCTTGTATGTCAGGCACATGTCACCTCTGAGCAGACGGTATGCGACTGAATAGAGCTGGAGTTTCTTCAATCTGGCAGCATATGACAGATTTTGGAGTCCCTTTATCCTTTTGGTGAGAAACTTTTGGGGTCTCTCCAATTGCTGCAGATGTCGGGTGAGATACATCCCGAATGGGGCATTGTACTCGAACATTGGTCTGATAAGTGAAGAGTACAGGGGAACAATGACCTCACTAGATCTGGATGTGAATCCCTTCATGATCAGGTGGGCAATGTAGAAGGTCTTTCTAACCACTTTAGCAACGTGAGTGTCAAAAGAAAGGCCACTGTCAACCTGGGTCCCCAGGTCCCTGATAACCTCTTCTGTGCTTAGTGGATTGCCACCTATATGGTAGCTTGGAGTTATCTTGTTTTTCCCGAAGGGTATGACTATACATTTTTTGGCATTTAACTTCAGGCCATGGCTCTGGCACCAGCTATCTGTTTCCGTGAGTCCCTTCTGAAGGATATCCATGTCCGATGCACTTTCCACTATGGCGCTCAGTTTGCAGTCGTCTGCAAACTTTGTCAGCCAAAGTCCTCCCATGTTGGCTTGCACTTCTGAGAAGTAGATGCCGAACAATAGGAGGCCAAGGACCAAGCCCTGTGGGACACCTCTTGTGACTGGCTTGGAGTCTGACATAGCGCCAGCAACTCTAACCCTGTGGGTTCTGTCCTTAAGCCAATTTGCAACCCATCTTGTGACATATGGGTTTACATTTAAGCTGGTAAGTTTTTCTACAATACCCGAGTGGGGTATTGTGTCGAAAGCCTTTGCAATGTCAAGGTAGGCTGTATGGACTGCCTTTCCATCATCAATGGCCTTGGTGACTGTTTCGAAGAAGTCGACCAAGTTCAAAAGGCATGATCTGCCCTTGACGAAGCCAAACTGGGTCAGGTACAATGTCTGCAAGTCCCCTATATCTTTGTTTATGAGCTCCATTATGATCCTCTCCATAGCTTTGCAGACTAGACTTGTTAAGCCTATGGGGCGGTAATTACCAGGGTCCGTAAAGGCACCGCCTTTGTGGAGTGGGACCACAGTTGCCGTACGCCACTCCTTGGGCATGTATCCTGTGGTAAGGCTGAGATTAAACAGCTGCCTTATGTGCGGGTTTAATTCCTCATTTAGCTCATGTAGCACACAGCCGGGGACACCATCCGGTCCCATTGATGCTGTGTTTTTAGCTTTAGAGAGAGCAGCTTTCACCTGCGCATTTGAGATGTCTGGGAGGCTACACTCCGCTGGGATAGTTATCTCTCCTTTAGGGGAGAGGCGTGAAGTTTGCACTGAACCTGTCTGCCAGTATGTTGGCAATGTCTGTGGGTTCAGTGATTTTTGTATCATTTTGGACTAATTCTGAGCATAGCTGGGAGTTTCCACCCATGTTCCTAACAAAGCTGAAAAAGGCCTTATGATTGTCCTTTGAATCCATGGCAATTTTTCTCTCAAAATTGGCCTTAGTTGATTTTATGAGTGCTCGTATTTTTTTACTAATAATGATCAGGGGTGACTTCCCTTTTATGGATTTTGTTCTATCATGTAATAGCTTTCTCCTCTTATTGTAAAGTTTGTTAATGGCTGGGGTCCACCAGACTGGACGTTTGCCCTTTGCAGAAAGAGTCTTGGTTTTATTTGGGATTGCCTGATCCATGCAGTCCTGGAGGTGTTCATAGAAGGCATTTGTAAGGGCTTCCGCAGCTTGGGTTGTGGTTTCCACTGGCTCAGGGGCCTTGAAGGATACCACACCAGTCTTGAGTAGTGTGAAGTTTGCTTTAGAGAAGTTCTTCACTGTGGTCTTTTGTTTGGGGTGGGGCGGATGTGGATTTCCAGTGAGATTAGTTTATGATCAGATCTCACCAATGAGGGATATACTTCCGTTTGTGGAGCATTTTGTCCCCATGTTTGTGATAATGAGATCTAGTATATTTTCTCCTCTCGTGGGAACAGTGACTAGCTGTTCCATGGCATTTGAATTTATGAACTCCAGGAACCGTTGGGCTAGAAAGTTAGGGCTTAAGTAATGTTCCCAGTCTATATTCGGGTAGTTGAAGTCACCCAATATGATGGTGTTTGGAGATACATTTATACCCTCCAGTGTCTTCAGGAAGGCTGTGTGGGGTTCCTGAGTTTGAGAGGGTGGCCTGTAGCATGCTACAATTTGTACAGCAGTTTTGCCTATGGTTAGTTGCACCTGGATGGTTTCCAAAGCTTTGCGCGTTGCCACCAACCTGGAGGTGTGGGTATCCTTTATGAATATGGATACACCCCCTCCTTTTGTGGTGTGGTCTGGGTTTTGGGGCCGGAACGCATGATGAGGTAAAACCTAATAGTGCCGGGGTGCTCTCAGGAGCCTTGAACCAGGTTTCAGTTACAGCACAGACATCGATGTTCTCCATACTGAGAAGGGCCTCGAGTGCATGCATTTTGAGATTTAGACTTCTGGCATTGAGCAGCATTACCCTCAGTTTCTTCCCATTTTTGTTTTCTAGGGTGGTAGGTTTAGAATTTGAGCCTTGCCTAAAAAAGGCACTATGGGGTGGCAAGAGCCTTAGCCAATATCCGGAATCCCAGGGGTGACAGGTGCAAGCCGTCCCTTGCGAAGCAGCGTGGCTTGTCAAGCATGTCATCCCAGGCAGACAGACACTGGATCCCCTTTGAATGACACCAGACATTAAGCCAATTGTTAAAGCTGATCATCTTGTCTCTATATTGTGGCATCATTCTTGGTGAAGGAAGGATACTGCTCAGGGTCAGGGTCATACCTGCCTGGGCTACATAATCAGAGAGCTCCTCTATATCTCTTTTCATGTAGTCCAAGGAGGTACGTCTCAGGTCGTTCACACCAGCATGGACAATGACTGTCATATTTGTACTTGCCGTTGGGTGACCCGAGTGCATGTGTTATGTGTCAGATTCTAGCGCCCGATAGGCTGCTTACTGTGACCCTCTCCTTGTTCAGCCTGGTGAGTGGGACGTCAGTGTGTCTGACTATGGAGTCACCTATGACAAGTATGTTTGGTGTTGTATTTGGCCTTAAGGGCTGTGACTGCTTTGCACACTGATTTTGTGGTTTATGTGTTGCTTGTGGGGTGTCTTGAGGTAGCAGTTGTTTGGGTGTCTGCTTTGGAGGCCTCTGCTGTTTAGGTAAATTTTTATTCAGAGCCTCCGAGTATGTCTTTGTGTGTTTATGTGTTTGATTCAGTGGTGTGGTAGCATTATGTGAGGCTGGTTTTGTGGTGTGTGTAGTTGCCTTCTCCTCCTGTCTGGTCTTGCCAGTCCTGAGTTGAGAGAGCTCAGCCTCCAGTTTGGCTAAATAGCTGCATCTCTCACGAGTATTTGTGTTATGTGGGAGGAGGAGAGGGTTGTCTGTGTACATGAGGCAGTTATAACATTGCCTCAAGATTCCCAGATTCACCAGCTGGACCGGAGAGGAGATTGACAACTGACCTTTGGACATGCTAGAATAATATTGGGAATTCCTTAATAATTGAAAACAAGGGCCAGTGGGGAGTGAGGGTGTAGTATTTTAATTTTTAGTGCTGACTTATATAATTGCTTTAGTGAGCAAGTGCCAGGTAACTTGAGTGCAATGTTACAAGTAACTAAATGCAAAAAC
The DNA here is from genome assembly GCF_019279795.1 of Protopterus annectens. Taxonomy (NCBI): domain Eukaryota; kingdom Metazoa; phylum Chordata; order Ceratodontiformes; family Protopteridae; genus Protopterus; species Protopterus annectens. Next base: position 624,795,135 of record NC_056739.1, read on the forward strand.
AACAAACAGTAACTTTCTTTCAAGTGAAACAAGGAAATAAGTACAGTAAGCAATGCAGATATCACTAGTGATCCACAGAAGCGCTGAGAAGCCACATATTAGGTGGAATTAGCGTCCAGGGAAATAACAAGCAAACAAACAAGCATATAAACAAAGCTAGATTCAGCAGGCCTGTATCTAGTCTATGCTGCAGCAAACAAGGTGTACCAATTTCAGTAAGATACAGTTCAAATATTCAGGCACTATAAACCTTTAACCAGAAATTCCCAGCTCAGAAGGGCAGAGTCCAGCCTCTTCTCCCACAAGAGTGCAGACCACGAACCTTCTTAATGTAAAATAACTGGCCTGAAGCCCAAGTGCTTAAACCAGAACTAATACACTTGGACACTGGGCTCTCAATCAGCAGTTCCCAACTTAGGATGAAAGCTACCTGTCCTGCCACCACAGTGCTTGCCACAAACCTTCCTAATGTAAAACAACTGTTCTGAAGCCCAAGTGCTTAATCCAAAAGACTTAGAATGATAGCTACACTTTAATCAAGTTACAACCAAGCAGTAATAAATACAATGGAATACTTTAGAGAATGTCTGGATTAGTGCTCAAGTTACACAAACAAAGCTGGATCCAGCAGGCCCGAATCCAGTCTATGCCACAGCAAACAAGGCGCACCAACTTCAGTAAGAAGTAGTTCAGACATGCATGCACTATAAGCCTTTAACCAGAAATTCCCAGCTCAGAAGGGCAGGGTCCAGCCTCTCCTCCCACAAGAGTGCAGACCACGAACCCTCTTAATGTAAAATAACTGGCCTGAAAGCCCAAGTGCTTAAACCAGAATTAATGCACTTTTAGAATAACAGACACTGAGCCCTCAATCAGCAGTTCCTAACCTAGAAGGATGCAAGCTACCTGTTCTGCCACCACAGTGCAGACCACAAACCCTCTCCGTGCAAAACAACTGGTCCGAAGCCCAAGTGTTTAAACCAAAAGGCTTAGAATGAGTTACACCAAGCAGTAATAAATACAAATGAGTATTTTTAAGATGATGCAAAAGTAAAATGAAGTAGGTAGAAACACAAGTACAGTAAAAGCAGATGATTTTTTTTTTTTTTTTTTTAATCTGAACAAGTGCTGAGATCAAAGAAACAGATTTGAGTGCTGAAACTAGAAAACTGGCTAGTTATAAGAAAAAAAAAACAAGCTAGAAGGCTTCCCTCAAACACAGAAGGGCTTGGGGGCTCAGAAGCCTACAAATAGTCTATACCACTTAACAGGAAAGGCAGGAAATAAACTTAATTTTTTTTTGTCTTTTTCCCAGATGCTCTCTTTGTACACAGTAGGAGTGCCTGAAATCAGAATATGATCTCACTGCACTCAGTTGAGTGAGCAAATGAGATGGGCCCAGAGGCAGGCTGAGGGGCGGGCAGTTTCAAGGCCACTAAGATTAACACCAAAACAAAAACAGGGTGGGTGGGAATAACTGAAAAGCAGAGTTAAAACTGCCAGTTCAGTTAATATTCCTACAACACAGTTTAAATCAAATTAAATGCTGTATTTTTTTTAAAAAAAAGTGCAGATAAAGGTACTTAAATTCTCTTATACGTCCAGCTTAATATAACCAAGTCCTTAGCCGGCCAAAGCTGAGGTTTTTAAGCAGAAAATATTTCACAATGTACCACTTAAAAAGGCAAGGACAGGAAATCAAAGAATGTGGCTACCCCCACACCTGTAATTACTAGCAAATAACAAAGAGCAGAGTTAAAACTGCCAGTTCAGTTAATATTCCTACAACACAGTTTAAATCAAATTAAATGCTGTATTTTTTTAAAATAAAAGTGCCGATAAAGGTACTTAAATTCTCTTATACGTCCAGTTGAATATAACCAAGTTCTTAGCCGGCCAAAGCTGAGGTTTTTAAGCAGAAAATATTTCACAATGTACCACTTAAATAGGCAAGGACAGGAAATCAATGAATGTGGCTACCCCCACACCTGTAATTACTAGCAAATAAAGAGCAGAGTTAAAACTGCCAGTTCAGTTAATATTCCTACAACACAGTTTAAATCAAATTAAATGCTGTATTTTTTTTAAAAAAAAAGTGCAGATAAAGGTACTTAAAGTCTGTTATACGTCCAGCTGAATATAACCAAGTTCTTATACATGATTACATATATTAACAAAAGGTTTTTAGAAAACACATTTATAAGTTTTGAATTAATTATTCACTGTTTTCAGCTTTTAAAACGTTGTTTTTAAAATATTGGTTTTCAAAAATACATGTATTTGCAAATCAGCGATGCATTTTTAAATTGTATTCCATTCTATGAGATGAGAGTTTCTTGATATATATTCATGAGAATTGGTTTTAATGAATTTCATTGGGTGATTCAAATTGTGTCAGTATATAAAATGAATGTTAATTTTATTGTGATTTGTCTGATGAAGTCTTAGAAGTTGTTGACGAAAAACATGGTGGATTGTTCAACGTTTAACCTAGAAATTAAAAGTTTTTATACTACTCGGCTGTCCGGTGCGTTTGTCCTTGCCACAGTGTTTGAAGTCAGCAGATGTGCTACAAGTTGTGTTCATACTGAGATGATCCATGAAGCAATGCATGCAAATTTCTCTCATACAGTTTACGTAATATGCCTGCTGATCACACTAAATTGTAGTCTACATGGTTATAACCTTGAGAACATTCACTGCAGATGAAAATTCACAGCCACAGTAGTCAGGTAAAGAGCATGTTGTTTACATGTTGCAAATCTTTGCTTGAAAACTAATTGCTACATTTTCGTAGTGGAACCACTCTTACAATGTATCCACTCTGGCGGTCACATGTTCTTTGTTTTGCTGAAATATTTTCATGCTCTCCAAGTTTGTTTAGGACCGACAACTACAGAGTTGCAAGGCTATACACACACTACATTTAGAATTAACCGTTAAGTGACCTTATTGAAAGTTATTTTCTATTGCTAACTACTTGCTCACCTTTTTAAATTTTCAGTGTTCTGGCATGCAACTTCCTTGGAATTCATTTTGTGTTTTTCAGACACTTTAAAGTATTTGTAAGAAACACCCTGGGTTTATTGTACACCGCTTTTACTATGCATGTTGGAAAGCTACATTTACTTTGGGAATGTCTATGTCAATGTATGCAACAGAACTGCAGTGCTTTATTTATGCACTGCACTATTAAGAGGACTACATACTGCAGAGAAAATCAATGCATTTGAGAGATACGAGTTTGCTTCAACTAACTGCAATCAGAACTTGTTACTGAGCTATACAGTTCTCTGATTAAATAATTGCTGCAGAACACACGTGGAACAATTACAATATACAAGGATATATACAGAAAACTTTACAAAGTGTGATGACACTTCCAAGATGTGTTTTTAATAAAGGTCACAACATCTTCTCCTTTGTTTGTGTTTGACTAAGCAGTTCATGTATAGAAACAAAAAAGGAAGAACTTCAGACACTATGGACATTGTTTACGTCTGGTCATGGGATTTCAGAAAAGTCCAGTGTAATCCCAGAATGCATTTTAAATACGCCTGTATTTATAAATCTTTATCTATATATCTCTGTGTGAGTGAATGCATATATCTGTACTAAAGACACAAAGTCACTACTAGTCAAATTTCTAGTGTCATCAATCACTAAGTTAAACTACCAGTTTTATCAGTTGTAACATTTGTCAGTTTCTGGTAAGGTTGAGATGGTTTTCATTGAAAACAGAATTTCAATGAGTGATTCCATTTGTTGTACTTATGCTATGACAACGTTAATAAACAAACAGCAGCACTGGGATTGTGGGTAGTCTTCACATAAGCACTTATTTTGTTTAAACTATTTGGCTATTTCATGTAGGAGATGGAATACTGGATAGAAGAGAAACAGAGCAGTCAGTATATTTCCCCCCAAAAGTGAACAGATAAGCATTTCTTTGAGTTTCTTTTACTTTAATTAGGCATGTGAAAACTAAAGTTGACAATGGAAAGCAAAGATAGTTTAGTTTACTGTGTTGTTAAACTGATGGTTTCTTTTGTGATAGATTGGATTTTTGATGGGCAAATTTTCATTGAGTTTGTTTCACTGTTTTCCAACAGCAAGCTGTACACCTATATTATTTTCATTTCACATTCTGTGTGTGGTGGTGAGGTTAATGGTGGCAGCATGGCATGAAAAACTTCTCTAGGCCTAACAGCAGTCTTCAGGTGGTCCATTACAATCCACAGGAGTTCCCAGACAGATTCAGCAGCCCTGGGTCTGTCCTGGGATTTTCTAACAGACAGCCAGTCCTGGAACCCCTCTCCAAGGAGACACTTAGGGGGCATCGGAACAGTAGCTGCACTGAGATCCTCTTGTATTGTCCAGCTAAGTCTGCTGTGGACAGTGAGCACAGCTACCCTGCAGAGGTATCTGGCCAGCAATGCATGGCCCTGTTCTATAATCCTTTCAGTCAGTATTCCAAGTTCATAACATGACAGAATAGGGACGTAGACTTAACAGTAAATAGATTTCTGAGTTGTAAGTCACAGGTCACATAACTACTGATTTTATTTCTTACTAACGAGTTCCTACACAAAATTCAGCAGCATACATGAACACAGCTGAATAGATACTACTGTGAGGAATGAACTCTGCAGCATCTGTCTGCTGTCAGAAAGTATATGCAAATCATAAAATGTACCTCTGTACTTTGTCCAGATAGGATGCCATAACCACAACTGCATAATGCATGCATTTAACTTTTAGCAGTCCAAGAGGCAGAGTACGAAAAGTAGTATGTTGTGTGTATGACATAAGGGGATGTCCACAACTATGGCAGTACAGAGATATCAAAGCCCTGTCACACTGCAAGAAAGTTAGAAAAATGGGAACACTCAACTGTGACAGTACAGATGTATCAAACACCCATCACACTTCAGGATAAGTTAGAACAAAGCTGAAATTCTCAACTGTAGGCAGTACCTAAGTACCAAACCCTTGTTCACACTGCATGAAATTTAGAACAGAGAACATTCGCAACTGTGGGCAGTACAGAGCTACCAAACTCGTTACACTGCATGGAATTTATATCAAAGGGGTCACAACTGTGGGCTGTAGAGAGCTATCAAACTCCGGTCATGCTGCATGAAAATTTGAACAAAGGGAATATACAACTGTGGGCAGTGTAGATGTGACAAACTCCTGACACAATGCACAAAACTGAACAGGGTGACTGATAAATGAATATGTAGGGTAGTAGAAATTAAGATCGCAGATAACAGTTTGGATTCAGATCATAATGCAGCACAACCTATCAAGTGCTTCCAGAGACAGATTTTGGAGAAGAAACTCTAGCTGAGGAACAGACTGTTAACGGCACATTTCTAGACTTCAAAAAACATATGACAAGCACCTACAACAGCTGATCTGTAGAGTCCTGCAATGGTTCATACTCATGAAAACACTGGTATAATTAGTGCACACTTACGGCCAGTCTGAAGGAGACTGGAGACTGTACAGTGGTGGCAGGGGTAAGTGCAGTTAGGCCGCATAGGATGGTGGTTTGTAGGATGACATTGGTGATCAAGAAGAGGAGGATGAGTGTGAGGGCAGCACCAAGGATCAAATGGTGGAAATTGAAAAAGGGTAATTGTGAGGTGGAGTTCAGGGAAGAGTTAAGACAGGCACTGGGTGGCAATGAAGAGTTACCGAACAGCTGGTTAACTACAGCAGAGTTAGTAAGAGAGATGGCTAGATAGGTGCTTGGTGTGACATCTGGAAAGAGGAAGAAGGACAAGGAGATCTGGTGGTGGAATGAAGAAGTACAGGAGAGTATACAGAGAAAGAGGTTGGCGAAGAAGTGCGATTGTCAGAGAGATGAAGTAGACAAGAGTATAAGGAGATGAGGTGCTGGCAAAGACAAAGATGGCTAAGGATATGGCGTATGAAGAGTTGTATGAAAGGTTTGACACTAAGGAGGGAGAAAAGGACCTCTACCAATTGGCTAGACAGAGGGACCGAGCTAGTAAAGATGAGCAGCAGGTAAGGGTGATAAAGGATAATGAGGGAAATGTACTCACAAGCGAGGAGAATGTGTTGAGCAGATGGAAAGTGTACTTTGAGGGGCTGATGAATGAAGAGAATGAGAGGGAGAGAAGGTTGGATGATGTGCGGATAGTGAATCATGAAGTGTAGTGGATTAGCAAGGAGGAAGTAAGGATAGCTATGAAGAGGATGAAGAATGGAAAGGCTGTTGGTCTAGATGACATACCTGTGGAAGCATGGAGGTGTTTAGATGAAATGGCAGTCGAGTTTTTAACTAGATTGTTTAATGAAATCTTGGAAAGTGAGAAGATGCCTGAGGAATGGAGTGTGTGTTTTGGTACGGATTTTTAAGAATAAGGGTGATGTGCAGAGCTGTAGTAACTACAGAGGGATTAAATTGATCAGTCACAGCATGGAGTTATGGGAAAGGGTGGGGGAAGCTAGGTTAAGAAGGGAGGTGATGATTAGTGATCAGCAGTATGGTTTCATGCCAGGAAAGAGCACTACAAATGCAATGTTTGCTCTGAGAGTGTTGATGGAGAAGTACAGAGAAGGTCAGAAGGAGTTGCATTGTGTCTTTGTGGACTTGGAGAAAGCATATGACAGGGTGCCTAGAGAGGAGTTGTGGTATTGTATGAGGAAGTCGGGAGTGTCAGATAAGTATCTAAGAGTGGTACAGGATATGTACGAGTGTAGTGCGACAGCAATGAGGTCTGCGGTGGGAGTGACGGATGCGTTTAAGGTGGAGGTGGGATTACATCAAGGATCAGCTCTGAGCCCTTTCTTATTTGCAATGGTGATGGACAGGTTGACAGACAAAATCAGACAGGAGTCCCCATGGACTATGATGTTTGCAGATAACATTGTGATCTGTAGTGAGAGTAGGGAACAGGTGGAGGAGACCCTGGAGAGGTGGAGATATGCTCGAGAGAGAAGAGGAATGAAGGTCAGCAGGACTAAGACAATGTGTGTGTGTGTGTGTGTGTGTGTGTGTGTGTGTGTGTGTGTCTGAACGAGAGAGAGGACAGAGGAATGGTGAAGATGCAAGGAGTAGAGGTGGTGAAGGTGGATGAGTTTAAATACTTGGGGATCAACAGTTCAAAGTAACGGTGAGTGTGGGAGAGAGGTGAAGAAGACAGTACAGGCAGGATGGAGTGGGTGGAGAACAGAGTCAGATGTGATTTGTGACAGATGAGTACCAGTAAGAGTGAAAGGGAAAGGTCTACAAGAGAGTAGTGAGACCAGCTATGTTATATGGGTTGGAGGACAGTGGCATTGACAAAAAGGCAGGAGTCAGAGCTCGACATGGCAAAGCTGAAGATGTTAAGATTTGCACTGGGTGTGACAGGGATGGACAGCATTAGGAATAAGTATATTAGAGGGTCAGCCCAGGTTGGAAACTTTGGAGACCAAGCCAGAGAGGCAGGACTACATTGGTTTGGACATGTGCCGAGGAAGGATGCATAGTATATTTGGAAAAAGATGCTAAGGATAAAGCTGCCAGGTAACAGGAAAAGAGGAAAGCCTAAGTTAAGGTTTATGGATGTGGTGAAAGAGGACAAGCAGGTGGCTGGTGCGACAGAGCAAGATGCAGAGGACAGGAAGAAATGATAGCAGTTGATCCACTGTGGTGACCCCTAATGGGAGCAGCCGAAAGAAGACGATGACGTACAAGGACCCGATGTCTCAAGTACAGTGTTCAGTTTCAGAAAGTGGCTCCCAGTGGGTGTTTATCAGGGTTCAGCTCTGAGGTCACTGCAGTTCATACTGGTGATGGACTACATTAACAAACAGGTCACAGGTGGCATATCAACAAAGTTGCTGTATCCAGATGCTGTGGCATTAACTTTTACACACACAATTCTGTCCGGTCCCACATTGAGACGTACAAAGAGTCACAATGTCTCCATTCAAAAGTTCATAAGGCAAACCGCCACACACACTCTACTGTCTTACTCTAATGTGACTCCATTGTAATAACACACACTGATGCACTGCAAGAGTGTGTCACAGTCAGTTACCTCTCAAGTGCCAGGATTCATCACATTATGCAAGCACCAGAGTCCCTGCACCACAACTACACATATAACACAGTCACATAATACATGGGTGTAAATGACTTCAGAGGTAACGCCCTGGCCCACAAAGAGAAACAGGATGAAGCTTTCAGAATGTGAGAGGCAGGCATGAGCCTGGCCTTTAGCAGAATTTTGCCAACAAAAATTATGACGCAATATGAACAAAAGATTGACTTCAACAACTAGCTTAGCTTCACATGTCATGGAGTCCAATATACATCAGACTAGGAGGAGATGGCTCACAAACAGAAATCTGGAAATTAGGGTGGGTGGGCTCTACCTCCTCCAAAAGACCGGTCACTTGTATACCACAGGGTTCACCCCTTGAGATACTCCTCTTTGGCATTTACTTCTCAGACGCAAAGTTACTGTTAAAAGCTTGTAGCTGACCAAGTCTGAAGATGACTCCAAACTTGGTGACACCATAAACTCCCCAGAGGATACCAAAATCCTACAATCGGCCTTTCCCAAATCAGTGTGAGAAAACCATAGAGCAAAACTGAATGTCAAAAATGTATAATACTGCTCAACAAGCAAGTCGTCTCTTAACTACCACATTGACAACACAGCCCTGAAAACTGATCCAGTAGTCAGGGACACGAGAACCTAGGTAAAAAATTAACTGTCCTTCAGTTATAACATATCCACTATTGTAAGAAAGTGCTTTTTTACTGCACAGCTAATTACTAAGGGTATGCCATCCAGGTCCTGGGATATAATCATTTCACTGTTTTCTACACTCATCAAACCGATTAACTATAATGCCCCTTTGGTATCTTCTTGTCTAAACAGCTGACACAGCTTGAACACCGACAACACTTTCTAAGAAAATCAAGGGTCTAAATCATAATTACACAGACCATCTCCAAGCCTGGCTCTCTTCTTGGTGTCATATAGGCTACCAAGGGAAAATTCTGCTTCACGTATATAGCCTCAACAAACTACATCATGATAGACCTACAGCACATTTGCAATCCAGTGGTGGCATAAATACCCACTCAACTGATGCAAATTTCTTACAACATAAATAAGAACATGTTGAAGGGATAGATATGCATCCACTGCAACCACCACTTCTTTGGAATCATGTTGCCTTCCAGATAAACTAAGTACTTCTCTTAAGGTATTCAAAGATAATCTTGATGACTGGATAGGTAACTGCAAATTTGCCCCTGGTTTAGCATCAGTAACTCATGGACATAGGCAACATGTGAGTTTGCCTTTAGGTTATTCATACTTAAAATATAAAACCTAAACATGTCAGGGGAATATATGATTAGACTTCTAAAGATTTTTACAGATCAACAGCCAGATAAGTACCTTCCCAATCAACAGCCTATTGAGTACCTATGAATGCAAAACTGAAGGCAAGTGGGATAAAACTGAATACATTTACAACAAAAGGAAGAAACTGTTGCAGAAAAGAGGAACATCCCAGGATGCAAAAAACTCCCTTACCAGCCTCAGTAAGAAGCTGAGATCCCTCATAAAATCCTCCAAAGCTAGTTACGAAAATAAAATTGCCAATGATTCCAAAGACAACCACAAGGCATTCTACAGCTATGTCAAGAATCTAAATGGCAATGTTCAGATCTACTCTGAGCTACAACAGAATGGCATTAAATATACTGATCCCAAGGATATTGCCAATATCATGGCAGATAGATTCACTGCCAACTTCACCCCTCTCTCACCCCCTAAAGGGCCCATCTCAATACCGAAAGATTGCCAAATTCCAGTAATAACAGCCACACAGGTAAAAAACGCACTGTCCAAAGCTAAGAATACAGCATCCATGGGATCAGATGACATCCCAGGCTGTGTACTACATGAACTACAAAATGAACTGGCACCTCACCTAAGTGTCATGTTTAATCATAGCCTCACCTCAAGCCTTGTGCCCACTGAGTGGCGCACAGCTACAGTTATCCCAGTCCACAAGGGGGGGATCCACCTTGGATCCTGGGAACTACCACCCCATCAGTGACGAGCCTGATCTCAAAAGCCATGGAATGTATTATCATGGAACTTATAAACAAAGACAGTGGCAACCTTCAAACACTGGACCCCACCCAGTTTGGATTCGTGAAGGGCTGATCTTGTCTCTTGAACCTGACTGACTTCTTCGAATAAGTCTCCAGAGCTGTGGACAAGGGTAAGGTGGTCCACACAGCCTATCTGGACCTCACCAAGGCCTTCGACACCATCCCCCACTCTGGAATAATAGATACACTTACTAAGCTGGGCATTAATCGCTACGTCACTCGATGGGTTGCCAACTGGCTTACTAACAGAACCCACACTGTAAAAGTAGCCAACTCCAAATCCAGCTCCAGACAAGTGGAGTACCTCAGGCTTCAGTCCTGGGACTGCTCTTGTTTGGCATCTACATCTCTGGAGCACAGGCCAACATTAGGGGACTCTGGCTGACAAAGTTCGCAGATGACTGCAAACTGGGAGCCATTATCGAATCCCCAAATGATGTGGATATTCTACAAAAAGGCCTTACAGAAACAGATGCTTGGTGCCAGAGCCATGGGCTCAAGCTCAATGCCAAGAAATGTATTGTTATCCCCTTTGGGATAAAACATGTACCCATGAATTGCCACATAGGTGGTAGTACACTAAACACCGAAAGTGTGATAAGAGACTTAGGGACACAGGTGGACAGTGATCTCACCTTAGATAAGCAGATTGCCACAACAGCCAGGAAATCCTTCTATGTGGCACACCTCATCACTAAGGGCTTTTCATCCTGAAAAAAAGGAGGTCATTGTCCCACTGTACTCATCCCTCATTAGACCCATTACAGAATACATGCCCCATTTGGTATGTACCTCTCAAGACATCTGCAACAACTGGAAAGGTTGCAGAAATACCTCTCTAAAAGAATCACAGGCCTAAAGCAGATGCCCTATACTGACCATCTAAAAAAAACTCCAGCTATACGCTGTAGCATATCATCTACTCAGAGGTAATCTCTGCTTAGCAGATAAGGTCATGTCAAACCCAGAGCTGTTGGGACATGCTACACTTAACGAAATCCCAATCCCTCAGAGCCACACGCTCCAGGGATCTAATGAACAAAACATGCTGGAGGGATAGGTTCCTAACCCAGACACTCTCCAGACTGTGGAACAGACTTGCCCCTACATGTCAAGCAGAACGTCGCTTTGGCCCTCTTCAAAAGGAACCTTGACGATCAGATGGGAGATAGGAAATTCACCCTGGGGATCACGTCAGTCGCCTTGCTAGACAGGGGTCCAGGGAATTAAATATTGTGGGAAGAAATAGCCAGGGAATTGTTATGGCTAGGCTTGTATAGGCCCCTAGGGCTATACAACCTATGAACATACAAGACAGTTGCCATGGAAACAAATGGGGTAAATCAGAAGAGGCTGAAAACTGAGATAGGAGGGGAAAAGACTGGAACAGATTAACATCTGCAATATCTAGGAAGGTGGCTGAGAAGAAAATAAGTCTGAATGAAGAGTTCAAATCTAGAATCTGAAGGGCAGCACCAAACTGGCTCAGTGTGTCAGGGGTGAGGTATGACAGACGAATGCCAAAGAAGATGAAAACTAAAATGTACACAACAATGGTGTGACCAGTGCTACTGTATGGTGCAGAAACCTGAGCAGTAAAGGCAGAGCACTTGAGGAAGCTGTAACTGATGGAGATGAAGTGCCTGTGATGGGTAGTAGAATGTACACTGTGGGACAGATGAAAAAATTAGGATGTCAGAGAAGTCAAATTAGGGGTAAAACTGCAGAAAAGGTCAAACAGAACAGATTGGCTTGGCTTTGCCAAGCAGAAAATGATTGGTACAGATGACTTGGGAGAGAGAAAAGGTGATGGCAAGAGGAAATGGGGACGTCCAGCAAAAATATAATAGATTGAGTGAGAGAAGACCTGTGATAGTGAGGCATAGCTGTCTAAGTAGAAGTGGCACTGAATCAACACTGGTGGTGACAGCTGATATGACACCCTTACCCCATGTAAAGAAAATAGGAAAAAGGGGGTTGATGATGATCCTATCACATATCAGATATATAAACCAAGCAATTTAGTCAAGTGTACACCAAAAGTTCCATATTTATGTATAAGCTACTAGCCTCGCTCAGCTCATGCCTGAAAGCAACTACCAATGATCAGCATACACACTAGGCTACCTAAATGCATACATAAACATGAATATAATGCAGAAGATTCATGCTTGTCAGGTATCTGACAGGAACTGCAAAGCAAAAACTACTACTAAATATGTGAGAGATTAATTTAGGTTGATGTTTAAATTTTTTATATTTGTTAACAGGTTCATGATAACATTTATTTATTGTATTTTATTTTTATTTGTTTACTGGGGTAATGCACTGATCTCTCAATGGAACATTTGCAGGTCTGTGTAAAAAGGATCTCATAAGAACTTAAAAGATAATTAGCAAAGAAAATAAGGGATTGACTACCACACCAATTATGTCCTTGAGTTTATCAAGAAAAGTTATTTGCATAAGACATTATTTTATGCTTGATAAACTTAGAAAAAGACATTTTAATGGTGCAGAAAACAGTTTCATATCTTCTGAGCATGTGAAATTAATGACAATAAAAAAAAGACTACAGCTTCAAACTATGCCCCCAAACATGAATTGTTTCAGCAATAACTATACATACATGGACAAGATAAAATTAAGTACTCATTGGGGTTACAAGATGGCTGCACCCTGATCAACAGCTTCAGGTCTCGAAGTGTGACAACAGAAACTGAGAAAAGGAGTGCAACTGAAAATGTTTTTCAGTAAAATTCAGCTACTGGCTAATAAAAACATTGTCTGGATGCCAGCACAGAAGAAATTTGGAAAACCTGGAAGAAAATCAACCACAAAAGGTGAAAAGAAATCACTGCCTGTTCAGCAAAAAGCACTTCAAGCTACAGCTGTGGTTCAAGAGATGGCTTCCAGTAATTTACAGGAAAAAATAAATCAAATGTACTTGGAGGTGAGTAAAATAAATGAAGCACTGAAGCATTGAAGGATCACATCAATTCAAACAAGACTGGGAAAAAAATAAAAAAACTTTAACTAGCCATTCAGAGGAACTGATAAAACTGCAAAAATCATAGGTTGACAAAGGAAAAAAGGTGACTGAATGTGAGGTTTCTCAAGAACAGCTGTTTAAAACATGCAAAAATTAGAATACAGCACTTGTACAGAAAACCAGAGATTTTCTATTGCACCACAGAAACTGGAAAGAACTGACTGTATTAAGTTTATGAAAGCACAAATAAGCAACTGGACTGGTGTTCCACAGCAGAATATGTCAAAAGGGCACATCAAGTGTGTGCTCCAAACCTGGCCATGAGAAAGCAGCCAAGACCTATATTAGTTAAGCTGCAGTCATACCAGCAAGAGTTGCTCCTGATGAAACTGTCGCCGAATGGAAAAGTACTAAAAATTGGAGACAGTCATACATCTCAACCATACCAAATTCCTCGGAATTTACCGGTTTGGAGGGGAAAATAATGGGGTGGTATGAATTCTCCAGTAGCCCCTCTAATTCAAGTTACAGCCGATGTCATTACACAACACCAGGGGCATGCATGATGACATTAGCTTTGTCTGCCTGTTAGACTTGGATATGAAGAGATTTGAAAAAAAAAAAAGTTTAGTTGTAGCCCACCCAAGAATGACTGAACGAAAGATAAAAAGTGCCTAGAACAGATGACGAGTCCTGCAGAGAGCATTATTTTTAAATGAAATGAAACGCTGCAGCATGGTTACAAGAAAAAATAAACTATACAAGTTAACAAGACCACAGATATATTCTAATGGTGAGTGCCCAAGCTTCAGAATGCATCACAACTGATGGTGTACATGGTATTCTTGCTGTAACTTGTGTTGTGGACAAAATGATGAAAACGAATAAAATTTAATTTTTATATTTTCACTAGTCTAGAAGAGAAACAGAGAAGGAGAATTAATGCTGACTTCCCCAGATTACCATGATCTCAGGAGGGAAGAAACAAAAATATCTTGTGCCATTTCATTATGTGCACTTCCCCACCCTTTCTATCTTGTACTATAATAATTTAAAGCAACAAAAACAGCAACCTTTACCAGAGCAAAATCATGTCCCAATAATTACTGTAAGTAAAATCGTTAAATTATACAGCGACTGTTGACGTGAAGTGACAAGCTCAGCAGACTCGCTCATTAACACAGCGTGTATGACTTAGTGAAAACTCAGTTTTAATAACACTGCTGAATTACCTATGCTATACTTTTATTACTTCCCATATTTCTGCAAAACTACATGCCTGTTATCTATTTGCAATCGTGACGTCCATAATATAGAAGCAGATTATGTACTACTCTATCAACTTATTTGTTCTTCCGTTACACTCTTGGTGATAAATAATTGAAGAGAATGGCCATGGTGCGTTCTATGAAAATGAGGGGTTTTTGGCTAGGAGATACCTAGATGGAAAGATCACAGGGAGCCAGGAGCGTGATATTTGTTGCTTGGATCTAAGTTACGAATGGTAGTTCCTTGTGGAGACTGCAGTTTTCTGCAAGAAACTCTAGTTAGTCCTTTCCCTGTCATAGAAGCGGTCCTACTTATACAGCTGACATTTTAATACCTTAAACTTCTTATTTTACTGTCGGCCATCCTTCCATACTTTCTCCATATTCAGACATCCAAAATACTCCTCATTCCTTTCAAATGAGAAACGTGGTCATAGTGGTCTGCAGTAATACTGTTACCTGAATCTGATAGTTTGCTTAAAGACAAAAAGGCCAACATATCTAATTCCCCTGAATGTGGTTTGGAGCTTTTATCCATTCACAAAATCATTAATGAGTGAAGTAAATTTTCTGAACCCCCTCTTCAAATGGTACATTTGGTACAGGAAGATGTCAGGCATATTTCATACGTTGACGTTCCAAATTTTCAGAAAGACGGTCTCCAAAATTACAGGTATCTTCAGATTACCATGTTTACTCCTATTTGTAATTTCCCCCACATTTAGGACAGTTTGATAAATCCTCTATCTGCTTAGTGTTTTATTTAGGACTTTGATTAAATGTGTAAGTCTTCTCTGTCATATACTGCCTCCCTATCCCTGATGTCTATACTTTATGCTGTAACCTTCAATTCCAGCCTGGTAATGCATTGCAAATCTGTGATCACTGAAATACAATATATGTAAGCGTTAAAGCAAGCATATAGAAATTATAGTAGTGTCAGTGGTAAATGAAGCAAAAGTAGTCTGCTATGTATAATGACAACATCCTTGACAATTATAATGCAATGAATAATATAAAGGTAAAATATATAGAATAACTTTATATATATATATATATATATATATATATATATATATATATATATATATATATATATATATATATATATATATATATATATAAATTGGTTCTACAATATAATTTTACATTTATTTACCGGGAAAGTCCGACTGGGTATAAGCCCATTTTCAGCGGAGGCCTGGAGAGAAAAGCTCCACAGTACACAAAGAGAATTAAATTGAACAATGGTTACAGACATTAAGACAATAATAAAGTAGTACAATATGTGAAATACAAAATAAGCAAAATATAAAGGCAACCAATAAAGTTGGCAAGCACAACACTTTCGCAAGTACAGCAAGTGCAAAGGCCCAATATCCTTAGTATGAAGTTCAAAAAAGGCCAACACAACAGTGTGGTTGGAAAACACCAATTTAATGCCTCATAAGCACAAAAATAAGCACAGTAAGGGTCGCGAAAATAACCTGAAACCCAAAAAAAGTCCAAGACTGGTTTTGGCTATATTAGCCTTCCTCAGTGATAAACCAAATAAACTTACACAAACTTATAAATAGAAAAACAATTAGGAAGCATAAATTCTCGTTGGTCCATTAGAGATGCTCATTTAATCCTGGTGGAAAAGACGACCCAACTTATTCACTTTTTTCTTTAGAGTTAAGAATTGAATGCCATCCAGACATAATGTAAATGTTGTCAATTTGCTTCAAAAAGGGAATGAAGATTGTTTATGAATCAAGGTTTAATATATACATAGGAGCTGAATGTTTTGGACTTTTTTTTTTTTTTACATATGTTAGGGGATAACATTGGTTAGATAAATCAGGGATACTAACACGGTTTTTGAAACACTCATTTAGCCAATAGGGAGGTGTCGACCCAATAAACAGTTTTTGCCAGATATAGTTTTATTTAATGTGTTATTATAAAGGTGACTGTGGGTTTCCCTTTTATTTTAATAGTAGTATGAGATGTCAGTTACCAAATGGCAGTTACATCAGTAATAAGGGGATGTAGCATCGTGTTTGAACAACTTGCATTTATTGTTATGTAGTGACTTTGGATGCAATTATATAAGGGCTTTGACCTGCACACATGAAGGCTATTACAGTTCCCTGGTTAATTCTACTGAATGAATGATTTATTCAATATGGCAAATAAGCAGTAGCGATCAGCGGTGGCACTTGCCTTTTCCTTTAGGGGAACGTAGCATCTCAGATTTATTACCCAACATCAGGTTTATGTTGATCGTGGTTGCATGATCTTGGTTACGATTGGTGTAATACGGGATGTCTAATTATGGCTCCCCTATTGTTACAGCTATAAATGATACATGACGCTATGCATTGTTGTACTGCCTTGGGACTGAAATTATATGTTCCATCCTTTTTTTAAATTATTGTGAGGAATTATATATTGGGATTAACCACAGCCATCTGTGTTTCACTACCTTTGGTTTCAATTTATCAGGGCTGACACTCCCTTATACGGACTAGTGGTTGCTCCAAATCAGTGATTTTTTTCCCCATATTTCTACTGCTACATAGTGATTTAATAATATGTTGTCCAGATCTGGCCATACAAAAATATTTTCAGATATACTTTTTGTACTAAACATGGATTTGGTCTCTATTTTAAAAGTTTTATCTTCTGATAGATGACTTGCAGGTTTTTGGGTTGGGGCCTACAGATAAGGGAAGTATGGAAAATAGTAACACCAATGATCCATCTAACCACTGTAAACTGGCTTTTCAAAAACTTGAGAAATATGAAAATACTCCGAACAAACTTTTTGCAACTGAAATTGCTCAAAGTTTATCGGATGAAGAAGATTACTCCCAGGGTTTACAGGTTACAACTCAACCGTTAGTTCATAACGGAGATGAAATCTTATTGGAAGAATGGGCTCAGGTTCAACAAAGAGCCTCCATGGGCTTTGTTGATGCCCTAACTTCATATTATGAACGGACTGTGAATCAATGCATTACGGAGGTAGAATCCTCCTGTGAAGATATTAAAACCTAGGAGACCTTACCATGTTACAAGTCTTGCCTAAATGAGCTTAGTACTGAGTTACTTAATTTAGAACACCAATTGAAAGAGAAGATGAAAACATTCCATGGTGATAGGGGTGACTATCAAAAGGGTAAACCATTTGAAATGTGTAAGAATGTTAAATTTAACACTGTTGATAGCAGACCTCAGATCCATAAAAGAAAGTGACCTAAATCCATTCTGAAGTCATCTAGGATGGTCTCCAGTGGTACTTCGGGGGATGAATCATCCTCCATTATGGATGTGGATGGCAAACATCCCTAGAGTCACCCACTCCAAAAAGACGAAATTTGGATCTCCCTTTAGGGTCAGAACTAGGAGAGGGGGCAGGAAACACAGGGCAAATAAGCAATTTGGAGAGCCCTTTGAAAATCATGATTCAACACTAAATATTTGTACTAATGCTCACAACATCTCGTCTAGACCTTTTTCAAGGGTTGAAATGGAACTATTAGATTTTTTAGTTCAGGATGTGATTTCTTTCTGCCATCTGCTAAATTTAAGATTGTATTTTGGCTCTGAATCTTCTGCTAACAACAATGTATTTAAATTTCATAAATCAGCCTTTATGCCTCCCACGTCCCCACAGGTTGCTATGTTCCAATCTAAGGATTGGGATACGTATTAAAATGAGGCTATGAAGCAAATGAAAGATGGCAGACACTATATGTACATGCCACTAGATCCAACCCCAAAGATTTAAGGTGGAATTGACGGGATCCTATCAGAAGCTAAGGAAGAGGGTATCATCACTGATTCAGATCTTTACCACCTCACAGTACAGGATCCTAAATCTCAATATTTATATTTGCTACCCAAGATTCATAAGGACCTTATCAACCTGCCTGGAAGACGCATTATGTTGGGCAGAAGTTCTCTTCTGGAACCCCTTTCACAATTTTTGACCCAGTATCTCCTACGCCTTTTGGGATGTATTCGAGCTCACATACAAGGCAACACAATTTTTGGGTATTATTTCCAATATGCAGTTGGAATCGGGGTGGTTACTTTGCACCCTAGATGTTACTGCCCTATATACCAACATTCCACACTGGGTGGGTTTGCTGGCATCACAGTACTGGCTGGCTAAATGCAAACTATATCAACTAGGTTTTAATACATTTTTAGCTTGTCTTGCAGAGCATGCACTCAGAAAAAATGTATTATATTTTCATGGCCAATGTTTTTGGCAGGTACAGGATACAGCAATGGGGGCATCTTTGGCCCCCATTTATGCAGACTTATTTAAGGCACATATGGAAGAGGAACTTAACTATGATCCTGTCATAACATATATCTTAATGCAATAGATATATGGAGACGTTATCTTGATGACAGTTTGATGGTGTGGAAGGCTGACAGCACTTATTTACAAGAATTTGTTGGGTATTTAAATGAGAATAAATGTGGTAATGAGTTTAAAGTCAACTACCATCTGCAACAAATTACTTTCCTGGATGTTCTTGTTACCAGAAATACCGATACTACTCTGAATACACAGATTTATCGCAAATACCCTAAATAGAATTCTTTACTCCATGCGACCAGCTTCCACCCCCAACATATCACCCGGAACATCTCCAAATCCCAATTTCTTCGGGTCAGATGAGTATGTTCTGATACAGAGACCTATGGACATTATAGGAAAGATCTTGTTCATAGATTTAAGGGGAAAACCGGAAATATTATTTCTGCGAGTAATTGGGCCTCTACTGAGGATAGAAAGGATCTTTAAGGTTACTAAGTACATCAACCTGTTGAAACACCAAAATTAAGGTTGCTTACGACCTTTGGTAGGAATACTGAGGTACTTGTGGATATTGTTCAGAGACATTGGAATAATTTGATGGTGGATCATAAACTGAGATTCTAGGTAATAAATGCTCATTTTAATTTTGGAGAGGACAAACATTAGGTTCACATTTTAGCCATTACAAACATTATCAGGACCCCACCCATTACTAATCAACAATGTACTATCACAGGGGATAATCTATATGGTTGATATGGTTAGTACCCCCTGTGGATATTGTACACATTGTTTGAGGGTTATGAAATCACAGGATTTTACAAGCAAGAATACTGCTTTGGTTTTTGATATAAAATTCTTAGCAAACTGCAGCTCTGATTGGGTGACTATCTTGCCACATGTTCATGCTCTGCATTTTATGTGGGGTAAACCTCTAGACCCTTACGGTTACATATTACTGAACATGTTAACGACATTATAGGTTCATAGGTAGGTAACTAGGCTATTGGCCCTAGGGCCTATACAAGCCCAGCCAAAAAGGTACCCTTGCTTTTGCCACTTTTTATTTTAAGAAATAAAAGGCAGTCTACCCTTTACAAACATGCATTAAAACATAATACTGCCTGTTTCAGGTTTATTGGGACTGATAAAATAAATGGCAACAGAAATAAGTCTGGATGGCATTCAATTTGTAACTAAAGAAAAAAGTGAATAATTAAGTTGGCTGTTTTTTTTCCATCAGGATTAAATGAGCATCTCTAATGGACCAATGGGAATTCATACTTCCTGATTGTTTTTTCTGTTTATAAGTTTGTGCAAGTTTATTTGGTTTGTCACTGAGGAAGGCTAACATAGCAGAAACCAGTCTGGACTTTTTTGGATGTTTGGGGTTTTTCCCCCGACCCTTTTTTGTGACTGTGAGGCATTAAAATGTTGTTTTCCAACCACACTGTTGTGCCGGCCTTTTTTGAACTTCAAGCAATAAAGTTGATGATACATTATATACAAGGTAATAAGCAAACTATAAAGGCAAGCATTTAGTGCATAAGATTGCAATGACCAGCTGGGACATAGTTACGTAAAAGTTTTTTTAGTGCTGGACAGGCAGATGGATGCTGGATTATCAGTTAATGTTTTGTTACATTTAGTGGTGTTATTTAATATTAGTGCAGCAGTTAATTTTATTTTTTATAAAAGAAAATTGCATTTCAATTTTATACAAGTTCATAGTTTGATACAAGTTCAGATGTCAATATAAATAACACTATTGTTCTGGTTATGTTTTGTTTAATATGTCTATTCTTCAATTTGTGTTTTGATTGTTGGTATCCCACAATTCCATTTGAGTGGGTGAGGCTACATAATTATGCATGTAAATGTTAATAAGTGCCCTGATTTTTGGCCAGTTGTACTTTCTTTTCATGGGCCATTGTCCACATTTTTGATGTTTTGAGGTTGAGAGGTATGGAGACAGCAGAATGTTTGTAGAAAACAATTGTACAATGTAAAGCAGGCAGACAAGATGCACATTTAACCAGGCAATCAGGGAATGCTGAGAGGCAGGTGTGAGATTCAAGCTACTGTATCCAGCTGTCAAAGTATTTCTTCCTGGAGAATCAGTCATTTGTTGATAGAAACCAGGCTAAGGAGGAAATAGAGTTTATCCAACAAAAATCAAGTCAGCAAGCAAAACAGGACACATTCTTCTGATGGTAAGGTTCACAGAGAGACTTTGCAAGTGAAACCTTTCAAATGCTCCTACCAACTCCCACTTGTTAATACCACCTATCAGCTACCTACAAGTAAGAGTATAATTTGATAATTTCTATCTTTTTAAGGGTATACATACATACACACATTAAAGTATACTCAAATTATCAACTAAAGATGGACCCCTGCCCTCAAAAAAAAAAAAAAAAAAAAAAAATATATATATATATATATATATATATATATATATATATATATATATATATATATATATATATATATATATATATATATATATATATATATATTACTATATTTTAATAACTTTCTCCTTTGTATATTGTACTTTCTTTACTGTCTCTAGATATTTCTGTTAAATTCTATGTAAAACAGACACTGTACCTGTCAATGTTGTTCTTGTTTTATTGGAGCTTTTCTCCCCAGGCCTCCACTGAAAATGGGCTCACACCCAGGCGGACTATCCCGGTCAGCAAATGTAAAATAAATAAATGGAAGACTATAAAGCAGCTCAGCATATTTGTGAAATACAACTTTGCAAGAAAAAGTGGCTGAGAAACACGGACTTTAGTTTCCTTGTGGATGGACTGTAAAGCATATACCACACTGTGTTAAGTAAACAATTTTTGTTCTTATTTGTATAAATATTTCATGATATACACTGCATGTTACATACCGTTAATCTGTTCTGTGCAGTCAGAGGGTAGTACTTTCAGTGACTGTTGTGCATTGATAATAAAGTAAATAAATACTTTTTAGTTGTAAGAAATATAGTTTACAGTATAACAAGAAAAAAGGCTGGACAAAAGCAATTTTAATGCTCATACACTGTGATCTTACGCTGCTGGGGTAGGGGTGGGGTGTAAAAGTGCACAGATTATATTCTATGTAGAATAAGGATATTTGTCTCTATTTTACAAGGGTGAATGTCTAGAATACCAGCTTTGGCTTAAGCTGTGAACAGGTATGCGTGTATTCATACATGCTTTAAAATTAGACAAAATGATGAAAGTCATAATGATGCTAAGCTTCTTACAAATGCAAATATATTAGCTTATGTTCCACTGGGCAAATGTTCAGTGGAGTTGAAATGTCTGTAGCTGAGGGTAGCTGTGCATTCTTTTCTAAATAAAATTTAGAAAGACTCATTGCAGAGTAAAATTCCATGGAAACGTACTGTCTGCAGGTGCAAACAGGTAATCTTGAGAATTTTAAGTATTCCTTGGTGATGGAAATGGAAAATTTAAAGCTACAATGGTAAGCAGTTCAGTGAAAAATTAACTTTGAAATTATGGTAAGTGAATAAGAGGCAACAACCTCATAGCTACCTTAATATATTAATGCAGTTAAAAGAACTGAGCACAATTTGGTTTTATTCATGGAAAGAAACTGAATTTTTCTCTTAAGGCTAAAAAGGTAACAGTTTCTGAAAGCATACAAGATAGTTTTCTTGCCGCTGTTCCCCTACCAGATATTAAAAGAAGAGACAGCAATCATTTTAAGTGGGAGCACAGGCTGTAGCGTACGCTTTAGTATGGGTAACATTAATTTTGGGATAGATGATGCTTGTAGGTTCAACCATCAATTTGGGGCAATTACTCCCATCTGGAGGGTTAAACTTCAGGTTTTGAAGATGTACACAAATTTGTTTGTTCTAAGTTACGGAGGATTTTATTTAAAACAAAATCTTGATAAATGTGACAAAGGTTCAAAAGAAGATAAGAAACAACTGAACAAAAGATGAGCCTCACAAACTTGAGTATATGCACGCAACACAAAAATTGGAAATGCACATTTAAAAAACTGTATCATTATGGCTATACAGTCCATATTATCCTGGAACATGAAAGGCCTTATAGGTATAGAGAATAAAAAGTGTACTGGATTATATTAAGAAATGTACGGTGCAAAAAGCAATGCTGTAAGAGTCATTTGGAAAGACATTAACATATGAATTTGACAGAGGATTTCAGAATGTAAATTCAGCAGAACATTACGGACAGAGGAAAAGGGGAGTAATTATACTGACTGCTAGAGGGGCTCAAATAGTGATAGATGAAGGGGAAAAAAAAGAAAAATGTTAGACATGTGGTAGTAAGGGGCTACTGGCAAGGGGGTGGATTACACTGGCTTGTACTTACATTTCACCAAAAAAATGCTATTATGGAACTTCAGAAAATTTAGGGAATTATCAGCTTTAAGCAGGGAACATTATTTATAGATGGAAATGGAAATGAAATTTCAATAGTGAGGATGCATCCAGGCACCTTAAAGGGACAACATAACAAAGGAAGGTAGATGATTTATATGTATGTATTTATTTTACATTTGTTTACTGGGAAAGTTCGACTGGGCAGACTGCCCATTTTCAGTGGAAGCCTGGGGAGAAAAGCTCCAACATTAGCAGAACAAGATTACAAAATAAGAAGAATGAACTTACAGATGGTGCAAAATAGAAAGTCTGTCTTAATACATTCAAATCTATCATACAATTCTAAGTGGTTTTTAGTGATAGCTGTACATACTGTGTGTGTATATATATATATATATATATATATATATATATATATATATATATATATATACACACACACACACACACATTGTTGTCTGTCATTGTCGACAATGACCAAAGACATCACATCAAGGAGGCTGACTAAGTACGGTGTGTGTCCGTCTGTGGCTGATCAGTCCAACGTGGGCTTGGAAAGCTCTGCTGCATGATGGGCACAAGTGGTCATTTGAGTTGGCTGTGGATTTACGCAGCTCATGCTTCCTCTGTACCTCTGCAGTCCTGCTCTGCTTGTAGGAGGTAGCAACCTTTGCTAATGCAGTTTTGCTAGGCGGGGAGGTCTTGCGCTAGGGTTTCCCAGGAGTCCGGGTCAATGCCAAAGCTGTTCAGAGCGACTTTCAGTGTCCTTAAAGCACTTTTTCTGCCCACCTTGTGTGCATTTGCCTCCTGCAAGTTCACCATAACAGTCTCTTGGGGAGATGTGTGTCTGGCATACGTACAAGGTGGCCTACCCACTTGACTTGGGCTCTCCTCAGCAGGGTGTAGATACTTGGTAGTCCAGCTTGAGAGAGGACAACTGTGTATAGAACTTTGTCCTGCCAGGTAATTTTCAGCAGCCTTCTTAAGCAATATGGAAGCGAGTCAGCTTTTTGGCACAACGCTCATACACAGTCTGTGTCTCACAGGCATACAGTAGTGTGGGCAGTATGACTGCCTAGTACACCTTCAGCTTTGTGGACAGTTTGATGCCTCTTCTCTCCCACAATGACTCCCGTAACCGTCCAAATGCGGAGCTTGTCTTGGAGATGCGTGTGTCCACCTCATAGTCAATGTTCACTAATCTGGATTGTGCTGCCGAGGTATGTAAACTTGTCAACAGCCTTTAAGATATCACTTTCTGTGGTGATAGTTGGTTCTGCATACATCTTCTGCAGTGCGGGCTGATGCAAAACGTCAGCCTTCTTGGTATTAATTGTAAGGCCGAACTGCAGGCAGTGGAAAAGCAGTTCATACTCTGCTGCATCTGGGCCACTGTGGCAGCATTGAGTGTGCAGTCATCTGCAAACAGGAAATCGCACACTAAGTCCTCTTCAACCTTTGGTCTTGCCCTGTAGCCTCCGCATGTTGAAGAGCCTACCATCAGTCCTGAATCTAAACTTGATGCTGGTTTTCTTCATCATTGCAGAAGCCATCTGCCAGCATGGCCAAAAATATCATGCTGAAAGCATGAATGCCAATACACAGCCTTGCTTGTCTCCGTTGGTGACTGGGAAGGCATCAGAGGAGTCTCCATCATCCAGTACTCTAGCAAGCATGCCATCATGGAACTGGCGCACCATGCCGATGAATTTGCCTGGGCAGCCAAACTTCTCCATGATCCGCCACAGCCCCTCACGATTGTGTTAAAGGCTTTGGTCAAGTCCATGAATGTTGTGTAAAAGTCCCCGTTTTGTTCCTGGCAATTCTTCTGAATTTGATGTGCTGCAAGCCTATTATTGTTGAGCTTAAAATAAAATTTTAACTTGCAGTTTATCAGCATCACTTGTCTGGAATTGGTGCATCTGCTGAGGTTTATCGGCTTGCTAGCTTCCATTTTCAAGTTTGGTTTGTTTTGCGGCATTTCAGTTTTTTTGCGGTTGTTGTGGTTTGGGAGCCATGGCTGACGTACAACCTGAGCCTTCCCTGCAGGCAGAAGCGGGAGATTTAACTGTTCTGATCAATCTGCTCACCCAGAAGGTTGATTCTCTTTCACGACGCATGGAAGATTTGGTGGGGTCCTCGCAGCCTTTGTTTGGCAGTGACATTCTCCAGGGGAGGAGGACTCCTTCCAACCTTGCTGGGGCTCAACTTTTCCAGTCAGTTACAGCAATAGATTTTTGTGGTGCGAATGCAATTGGTGAACAACTGCAGAATAGACCAACAGGGGCCGACTGTAGAGTTTCTGCTGCTTCACCGCATTTGGATACTGGCAGATCGGATGGAGTCAGTATAATAGAAGCAACGGGGATGAGTGACTCGTTGCAAGGCCAGGTATGGTCTAATTTAAACATTTGGTTAAATCGGCCATTTTTGTTCAACGAAGTATCAGATGGGAGTCCTAGTCATCTAGGCTCTTTAGGGGAAGGGGAAGTGGATTTGGCATAGAAATTAAATATGTTTGACCACAAATTAATAAAGATGAGGAAGTTACAGCTGGAAGTAGCTTACTTCAAGGAGTGCCAGCGGTTCAAAGTGGTTCCCAAGGGGCTCCGATCCTGGCAGTATCCTACAGGATTAGAGGAAGGCTCTCTGCCTTCCACAAGGATTTACTTGTGCTGTTCGATAGACACGGCTTTGAATTACTTAATTTGATTTGTAAACATTATAAAGAAGCCATCAGTGTATTGTCTCGGGAGCTTACCGTGCTGGCTGAGGCTGTAAGACAGGATTCTAACTTTACCAGATATAGATACGATTACGACCGTATTTTTACCAACACCAATCAGCAATTCCATAAAATCAATTCTAATAAAATTAGGAAACTTCAGAGGGACTTGAAGGCTTATAGGGAGGGGATGGGCTTATCCCAAACCACCCAGATCCCAAGACAATTTCTTATTTTCAGCTGCCTTTTCCTTCGGTCCTACGCCAGCTATAGATACTTCTAGGACCAATAGGTCGTCATTTGGGAATGAAGTGGATGCTCCTGGTGGTTCAGTTCAACAGAACCAGACTAGGCACAGTGACCGGTTGTCTTCTCGGAACCAACCATCTGATTTAGTATCAGAAGCCAAGGATCAAAATTTTCAGGACAATGCCTCAACCCATCAACCCTCACCGGGGAGGAGGCAGAGATACAGAACCAGGAGGAGGAATTGGGTTCGCCTGTCTTTTCTACAGTATTCCTAGTAATGAGCCCGTTGTCAGATTGTTACCAACACTGGAAAGGACTTTAAGATTTACAACTATTCAGGGTTTGTTTTTACCCCACCATTGGTGGATCTCCTGCTAAGGGTTTGACATTTGTACCCAGTAGGAGGGCAGATGTGTCCAATACCTTGATTGACCTCAAGCTTTTTATTAGAAAGCTTAATTTCCAGTTTATTTTTGTTGATCAGGTCATGATGCCGAAGGATTTTCACATTGCAAGTACATTTAATCCCCCTTTACATCATTCTCTGTCTTTTTGAACGACTGTGTGACTTAGACATTCATCATTAATTGAAATGTAAACGAATTGTCCCTTATAATATCAACAAAGATGAGAAGTATCTTAGAATTGTTAATCGATTCTTCTGTGAGGGTTATGCAGCCAGACAAGGGGGGAGGACTGGTAGTGATGGAAGAGGTAGATTACATTCAGAGAATGGAAAATATTCTGGCATCTGAAACCTATAGGGAGGTTTCGAAAAATGAGTTGAATCAAGAGTGTGACCAGGGTCTGTACTTATTTCAAAGACATGTTCATTAATGGAGTCATCAATATGGAAGTTTTTAACTATATCTGTACCCCTAACCCCAGGATACCTGTCCTGTTTGGCAATCAGAAGATTCATAAGAATGTGCATAACCCCCCCCCCCCCCCAAGTGCCAATTGGTGAGTGCAAGGGGCAGTGTGTGACTTACGCTGGGGCGAAGGTGGTGGACACGATTTTGAAAAAGTATGTGTCCAGTGAGTCCCACATTTCTAAAGACTCCTGATCATTTCTTGAGAGGGTTAATCGTACCCCTTGTACAGGGAAAAGTAATTTCTTGACAATCAATGTTAATGATTTGTACTCTTCCATCCCTCATTCCATAGCGTTAGAATGGATTGAAGCTGTCATGACCATTAAACAGGCACCTGCTTGGGACATTCTGATGGTGAGGGAGTTATTGGACATAATTCTGACCTGTAATTTATTCTCCTTTAACAATCGTTGGTTCCACCAATTAATAGGGGTCCCTATGGGGTCTTCCTTGTGGGGCCAGCATTGCTAATTTGGTGATGACTTACTGGGAGAGAGAGTTTGTTTTCTCTAATCGAATCATTCAGGAGAAAACCCTGCTTTACACTAGACTCTTGGATGATATTTTTATCATCCTACAGGGGGAGAGGGAAGTGGCTGAGACACTGTTAGATAGTTTTAATACCTCCACCAGTTTCTGAAATTTACATTCAATTTTTCTAAGGAGAGGATCTCTTACTCAGATGTTGAGTTATTTAAGGATATCCCTCTAGGTTGTTTTACTGCCAAAATTCATCATAAAGTAACTTTTTCTAACAGTTATTTACATTTTGAGAGCAGTCACCCCTTCCCATCAGAAGAGGTCAATAGTAAAGGAGCAGTTGGTGAGGGTGGCAAGGATGGTGTCCAAGTTCAGTGACTTCCTTGAAGAATGTGAGTTTATTCGTGGCCGTTTTTTGAATAGGGGATACCCGGACCATCTCATATCAGAATTGGTCAAGGAAGTTTGCGGTAAGAGGAAGAATGGGTTCTATGTACCAATTTTGGGCAATAATGTAGCACCCCAGAACCCCGAGCCATCCCACATGCAAGCCCATGTGAATTACCTTTGCAGTTTTATTACAACTTTCAATGTTGATGCAGGGGACATTTCCTCCATCATATAGAAAAATTGGAGTATTTTACGATTAGACATGCAAGGTAACTCACATTTTGAGATTACACCCAAGGTGGTGCTTAGGAGGGGGTTGAATCTGAAGAGTATTCTACAGATAAAAATCGAACCATGCCCTGGGTCAGGGGGATGTACAAATGCAATATGTGTAAATACTGTAGGTTTATTAAAGCAGGAACCTTTTTTAGTACTGGGGAGACCAAATACCCCCATCAGGGGTAGATTTAACTGTGCCAGTTCACAATGTGGTATATCTGGCTAGGTGCTCTTCATGCCAGGTGTTTTATATAGGAAAAACTGACAGAAAACTTCAGGAATGCCTTTACGAACACCTTTATGCCATCAAAAAAGAGAAGATGGAGAATGCGCTTGCCAGGCATGTTAAGGAATACCCGGGTCATGAATTTACTTTTTCAGTCATTGATCAGGTAGTTCCATCCAATGGGGGGGGGGGGGTCCAGATACATTACTTTTAGAACAAAAGGAATTAATTTGCCAGCTAAAACTAGAAGCTTATCATTATCCAGGCTTAAATGGAATCTTATCCATTTCTTGTATTTTAAAATTAAGAAGTTTGGTTAGGTAATTTTATTGTATTTATTTTT